>NC_134778.1:28169279-28428518 GCF_046742065.1 Oratosquilla oratoria | reverse complement strand
ATAGTGCACCGACTTTTTTCCGTTGGAAGGGCCTAAAAATGGGGGGTGCGCAATTATCCGGTGGTAGCGCTTTTTCTTACGGCCTTCCGATAAACTATTCTGCTGGCTGTGTGTGTAATTTTTTTTCACAACACATGTGACTCATGTTGGCCCCGTCACCAAATGTCGGGACGGCACACTTCTCCGTTTGACATTACAGTTGTGAGAACTATGAAGTACAGCCATGCGGTGACATGGAAAGAATACGCCAGAATGGGCTTTATAAATATTTGGTATAAGGTACGTATCTATCTAATCCTTATTTTTCATGTTTAAATAGGCCTATAACACCATGAAAACATGATCAATATTCATGATATTTGCCCATGTTCACAGCATCCTAGTTTGAATTTTTATGTTGGCGTTGTTGCTTCACTTTAGGTATGGTTGCGGCCGTTCATAGACTCGTGTCAAAACACCTGACTACAACACCCTCTTTCGGGAGTTATATTAACTAAACGTCACCTCGATGAGAGACTGTCCTATTTCACCACTGTTATTGCAGGTTCAAAGCTAAAACTAAACAGTTTGTTTCAGTATTAAATAAAAAATGGTAAAGACGAATTATTTCCTCAAAGATATAAAATGAACATTTTCTGTAAAATTCCCGAAATTTTTCTGTATATTACTTTCAATAAACTTTTTTTAGATCATATTTCCTACAAACTATTTAAGCTACAAAGTAATAAGGGGACCAACGCACAACATGAGTCATGTACCGGTACATGTAGTTCCGACTTTTTCTTAGTTGTGTCCTGATTGATGCCTAAACTGACACTTAATTTAGTGACAAATCAAACAGATTTCCCATCGGTGGCTCTAGCCAATGAAAAATATTTCTCCATGTAACCTTGTTCACATGATACTAAGTAATTAATCGCCATTATTTCATTAGTTTATTTTTACTAACATAAATTATCGTTAGTCTATGCAAATATTTGGGATCCGTAAAACAGCACTGGTACCAACATCATGAACGTTGGCCGTTTTAGCTCACCCGGAATCTGCTAGATCAGGGCCGAGATTTACAGTTCTATTGCCAATGTAGCTTACACTAAAACCCTCTTGCGAGAGTTTGTTAAACTAAACGTCACTTCAGTAAAGACACTTATGAACCGAAACATAGTTTGTTGCTGCATTGGCGATAAAAACTTGTACACAGTGATAAAAAACTTGTAAGATGAATTATTCCCTCAGGATAGTAAATTAAAATTTTTTCTGTAAAAATCCGAAATTTTTCATGTACATTTTGTATTCAATAAACTTTTCATGGCTCAAAATTTCCCACAAAACAATGGACCAACGCAAGCAGGAGTCGCATACATGCAGTTCACGAGCTTTAGCCACCAGTGGCTTTTCCTGGCATGCGCGTTATACATCGGTGCGCGCTATCTGTGTACTGAGATAACGAAGTGCATGGGTGCGCATTTATAACCCGATGCGCATTTTAAGCCGGAAAATATGGTAGTTCCTTTTTTATCCCTAGATTTTGTAGTTTTTACTTTTTGCTAGTTTTCCTACATTTGTTTAATATTTCTTCTGCTAATTCTCTGTGAATTTAAGTTTTACTTTAAGAGGTCTATTCTTCTCTTCAGTATATTTGCCCATTCTATAGATATCTTGTATTGCCTTACCGTGACCTTGGCCCTCCTCCTGTATTTCTTTTAGTGTATCTGTAACTATATTCTTCTCCTCTTTTTCCCTTTTGGGATACCATCAGATTACAATACATTTTTTTTTGTCTATTGTGTCTCTTACCCAATTTCTTTTCTTTTATTACTTCTATTACTGCGTCCTTTAAACTTTTGTTCATTTGTTCCTTGACTTTTTCTTTAAATACTATTTTTTTGTTTTCTTTGGCTTCTTTCATTTGTTTTTTGATTTCCATCATGTTTGATTTTTTTAAATTTTCACCATCTCTGCCTGCTTCTATTAATATTTTTTTATTAACTTCCCTCAACAAAGTTTCATTTTTAATTGTCTTCATTTTTCATCTTTTCATGATCATTTTTTACTTTAGCCAGTTCCTTTATCATTTCTTCCAATTCCCTAACTAATAGTGCATTTTCCTTCCTCAATTCACTCACTTCTTTGTCTAATTGGTTATGTTCTCTTTTCCATTCAACAATATCCCTTTTCATTTAAAATATTTCTTAGCTCATCATTATGTTTTATAGGTTGAAACCTCTTTCTGCTCTGACTCCATGGAATGATTCGTCTTCATATCTGGGGTTATCTATGTTACATATTTTCTTCCTAACTACTCCCAAAGGTGTTTCATACTTACTCATGTCCAATCTTCTCTTGGTTGTCTCTGCGTAAGTTGGTTTATCAACCATATCCCTTCCTTTTTTCTATTCTTGTTACACTTAAATCACTTTTCTACATTACGGTACCACTCGTCATAGCCCCCCTCCGATCTGTTTACAACTAGGTAAATCTGCAATTTTCAGTTGATAAATAGCTGGATTTAGCACTACTTTGCAGAGCATTTGACTGTCTGTGTGTGTATTTACCTAGTTTTATTTTGCAGGAGAAGAGCTATGCTTGCAGGGACCCTCAGTTGTATCTTTCCGCATCCAGTTCTTTCTTAAAGTTGTGTATAGTTTTAGTACTCACTGTTTTCTCTTTCAATTTATTCCATGCTCTTCTATAAATGTCCTTCTTAAGTTTCTTCTTGAGTCCCCTTGTATTTCCATTATCCCATTTAAGTAGATCATCCCTGTCAAGGATTTCCATCCCCTTTCATAATTCTATATATGGATATCAAATCGTCTCTTTCTTTTCTTTGCTCCAGAGTTAATATTTTTAGTTTTTCTAATCTTTGTTCATATGTCAGCATACTGAGTGTTGGTGCCATCTTTGTTAGTGCTCTTTGAATTCTTCCTTTTTTTTTTTTTTTTTTTTTTTTGTACTGGGTGACCATAGTGGCGCTGCATACTCTAATTTTGGTCTTATCAGTGTAACTAGAATTTTCTTCACCATCTCCTCATCCATGTAGTCAAAGGCCACTTTCACTGATCTTATTAAGTTGTAGGTTTCTCTAACTATTTCATTTACATGTTTGTCTGGTATCATGTCATTTGAAATGATCACTCCTAGGTCTCTTTCTGAATTTACTTTTGTAACTTCTTTTGTTCCAATTTTGTATTTGCCAGATATTCTATTTTTGCTTTTTCCAAATTCCATTATACTACATTTTTTAATGTTGAAATTTTCATTCTTTTTACTCCAGTTCCACACTTTGTCCAGATCTCCCTGAAAAGATTTACAGTCTTCTTCATTACTCATTTTCTTTAATAGTTTTGCATCATCTGCAAAGAAGTTTATGTAGCATTTAATTCCTTCATTCATGTCATTTATATAAATAGCAAACATTATCGGAGCCAATACACCTTGGGGTACTCCACTTATCATGTCTACCCATTTTGAGTTCTTTTCTCTAAGTATCACTCAGTTTTCTTCCTTTCAAGAAGTCTCCCATCCATTCCAATCATTTTCCTTGTAATCCACCTATTAGTTCAATTTTTCTTTATAGTTTTTTGTGTGGTACTTTGTTGAAAGCCTTTTGTAGGTCCAGGAAGGCACAAACTGCCCAGCCATCTCTTTCTTGCATTATGTCTAGTAATCTTTAGTAAAAGCATATTAAGTCTGTAGTACATGATCTTCCACTTCTAAATCCAAATTGGTTGGGGTTTAATATTTTGTTCTTTTCAGTGTTTAGTCCATTTGTTTTTAATAACTTTTTTGCATATTTTGGCAATGGGACCTTTCGCAGCTAGAATTTTCAATTGTCTCGGATTTCACGAGGCAAAGGGGTGACTTAGCTAATTTGGAAACCAATATTTAAAAAAATACGACATAAATTGCTGCATAAGTATATTCAAAATTAAAAACATGACTCTTAAATTTATAATTTTTATTTACTGGTGTGTGATAAGCCTTTGTTTATCTAATTATAAGATAAAACTAAAAATAGGTCATTATTTTTACTGAAGTAAGTATGAGCAGTAAAAATAAGAGGATGTTGCTTTCGGTTTGTGCATTTTATCTGAGAGTGTTGAAAAATAATGGATATCACTGTAACGTCCTGTATATGAAGATAATCAGAGAGATAAAAGATAACAACAGTGGTGGTGGACGTATGAGGTGACTGACGTTTGTGTAAACAGTAGCCTCTTAGATCTGCTAGGAGCTATTTTCAAACAAATATGACTAATTTTACGTGTGCCATGGCAGACTGCATGTCAGATTCAAGAAAAAGAGAAAGACAAACCGTAATCGTACCGGGAAAATTAAGTCTTCGATGCAAAATTATATTTTCTATACACTACATGGATTTGCCTATTGCTTGGTGCATTCAAATGAAATTTATATCAGTATACGTCCATTGAAGTCAGTAGAAAATAACAAATTGCTTGGCTTGATACAATTATAGGCTGTTTTACGAATATCATCTATAATTATAAATAGAGGCTCAAACAATGTTATATGCCGTTTGCAATCATGAAATTAATTGACCTAAATTTCAGACACAATAATGTACAATGATACACTTCTGTAAGCTCATAAAACTTGCCCAAAAAAGTATTTATTTTCCGGCAAGAATTACAAAATCTGGCGGTGTCTGGTATCAAATCGCTCACTGCAAAAGGTCCCATTGTGCTTGTCAGGGATACTGGTCTATAATTTGTTGGATTTTCTTTGTCTCCTCCCTTATATATTGGTACAATATTAGAATTCTTCCAGTCTTGTGGTACTTTTCCTTCTTTGAGTGAGAAGTCAATTATCTTGTGTATTTTGTCCATGAGTTCATCTATACATTCTTTTAGTATCCAGTTCGCTATTCTGTCTGGGCCATGTGACTTTCTGACATCTTGTTTCTTTATTTGGTCCCTTATTTCTTTCTGTGTCACCATTATTTCTTCCATTTTAGGTTGGTTGGTTTGTTGGTTTATGAGTTTTAGGCTCAAAAGCCAAGCACTGGAGCATCAAGGGCTATTCAGTGCTATGAAAGCTAAAAGGTGGATAAAAGCTAAAAGTTTAGAGATTTCATAAAAAAAAAAAATAATAATAATAATAATAATAATAATAATTATAAAATTGAAAAATACAGTGAGTTATCATAGGTGATAAAACTTGATAAGCTTTAAAAATCTGACCACACAGGCTACTTCAGTTATCATCAAGCAAGTCCATCATGGACTTGCCTGTGATTGAACATGCTCGTCGCTCATGTTGAAAACATATGCACTCCATTAAAAAGTGCTGTATAGTAATGTGAGCCTGACATGTAAGACAGAATGGTACCTGCCGCTCGTTGTCACCTGTCATTAAAAAAATGTGCGTCAGATGTGTATGTCCGATTCGCATTCTGGTCAAGATGATGCTGTTCCTTCTATTTGGGCAACTGGATGATTCCCATTTTTTTTATAAAGGGACGGATCTTTTTTAGCTTCAAGTTATCAGTTAAGTTGCTCCATCTATGCTGCCACTTATTTTGTATATGAGTGTGTATAATCTACTTAAGGTCACCATGGGGTATATGGATGGCAGTAGTCGGCTGTAGATCAGCTACTGCCGACTTCGAAGCTTTATCTGCCGTTTCATTCCCCATGACACCGGTGTGACCAGGTACCCAACAAAAGTTCACCTTGGTACGTTTTCATGAGTGCAGGAGGCCCAGCCCAATCTTGCACTTCTTGCACCAGTGGGTGAGTGGGCAAAAGTTGCCGAAGAGAAGCTAAAACACTGTTGGAGTCTGTATAGATAATGAAACTTTGCTTGTTTGAGCAACTGTAGTAGATCTTTTTCACTGCCAGGAGTATTGCATAGGCTTCTGCAGTGAAATTTGAGCAGAGGGTAATTTATGTTTAATAATTTTTCCGTTAAAAACTGCAGCAGAGCCTACACCTTGCTTAGATTTAGAGCCATCGGTATAGACAGAGATAGAAGTGTTGTGTTTAGAGGAGTGTTCTAAGAATTGCGCCTTGACAGCCTGAGGGTCGTGGTGTTGTTTACCACCGGTACAAATGCAAATCTCCACAGGGGGTTTACACCAAGGAGGATACTTTGTTGGGCCTAATTTGGCTACAGTAGAGTCATAGAGACCAATCTCTCTAGATTCCTTCTCCAATCGAACCTCCAGTGGCTTAGGGATACAGGGCCTATTTGGAGAGATATCATAAGGGTTCATAACAAATTTAAAGTTGGAGTTATCCTTTGATGTCAAACATTTGGCCAAATATCGTAGTCCCAGCTCCTCTCTGCATAAGGAAAGAGGTGGTACACCTGAGTCCACATATAGGCTGTCCACAGGGGAGGTACGATAGGCACCCGTGCAGATTCTCAAACCCAAATTGTGCACATCTAATTTTTCAAGGGTGGTTCTAGCAGCGGAGCCATATATCTGGCAAGCATAATCTATTTTGCTGAGGCAGAGAGTTTTATAGAGCCTCAATAAAATAGTATGATCAGCTCCCCAATCATAATGTGAGACAACTTTCAGAATGTTGGTGGACTGTCGTACTCTAATGCATAAGTCATTAACATGGGTAACGAATGTGAGGCCCTTGTCAAAAATCACACCAAGGAACTTCACCTCACTCTCATATAGGAGGATGACTCCCTTCAAAAACAGAGTTGGTATCTCTTCTCGCTTCCTACACCTTGTAAATCTGATGGCCTTAGTTTTTTGAGGTGAGAACTTGAAACCTCTCCTGTCAGCCCATTTAGTGACTGCATTTATCGTAGCTTGTATTTTTCTACCAGCTTCAAGGGCCGTTGGGGCACTACAGCAAATAGCATGGTCATCAACAAGTAAGGTACCCTGAACTGTCGGTGGTAACACTTAACACGCTACCCTAGGGGACACCCTCCTCCTGCAGATAAGATGATGAAAATACAGATCCAACTCGGACCTTTGGTCGTCGGTTTGATAAGAAGTTCTGTACAAATGCAAACATGTGGCCTCCAATGCCCCATGATGCTAGCTGTTTCAAGATGCCACCCCGCCAGGTTGTGTCATAGGCCTTCTCTAAATCAAAGAACACACCAATGGTTTGATGTCTTCTAGCAAAGGCATTTTGGATTTCTCTTGAGAGTATTAGCAAAGGGTCAAGTGTGCTGTGATTCTTCCGGAATCCAAACTGCCTGTTTGACAGTAACTCTCTGGATTCTAGATACCAGACAAGTCTGTTATTAACCATTCTCTCAAAGAGTTTACAAAGACAGCTAGTGAGGGCAATTGGTCTATAGCTTCCTGGAAGTTCTGGGTTTTTCCCTGGCTTATGACGGGATTAGTACCGACAGATCCCAGGTATCAGGTGAAGAGTGTGTGGTCCAAAAATCGTTATATACTGTAAGCAGGAACAGCTGTGAACACTGGGGAAGGTTGACAATCATCTCATATCTAATGTCATCATCGCCAGGGGAAGTGAGGGCTGAGCTTGATAAAGCATGTTTCATTTCATCGAAGGTGAAAGGTAGATTAAAGGACTCTGTATTGTTTGAAGGCAGAGGGAGAACTGTTGCCGAGTCACGATGTATTTGAAATTCAGGAGCATAATTAGCTGCACTTGAAACACTAGCAAAGTGGGCACCCAAGATTTCAGCAACCCTCTTCGGGTCACAAACTTGAGTACCGTTAGATTCTAAAACGGGCAAGGCAGTCGGTACAAATTTACCTTGTAATTTACGGATTTTATTCCAAATCTGACTCGTAGGGGTAGCGATGGTTAATTCCGAAACATATTTCTTCCAGGATTCACACTTGACTTCTTTAAATATTTTCTTCTGTCTCGCACGGGCTCTAGAATAAGCAAGTCAGTTTGCCTCACATGGTGACCTGAGCAATCTACGAAGGCATGTCCTGGTAATTTTCCTAGCAACCTCACACTGTTTATTCCACCAAGGGACTACAGGGCACCTGGGTAGGCCAGCATTTTTGGGGATGGTTTGTTGCGCAGAATCTGTGATGGTCTGTGAAAAGTGGGCATAAGCAGCAACAGGGGATAGAAAATTGGTGTGCAATTCATTGATGGCTGATGATTTAGCGAACTCTTTCCAATCAGCCTCCTTGATCTTCCATTTTGGCAGGCAGGGTGATGGGATACTTTTAACATATTGAAGTAGTATTGGCCAGAGGTCAATGCCATGCAGATCTCTATCAACAGCCCAATTGTACTCTAACCGGAGGGATGCTGTGCTTATAGTTAAGTCGATGGCTGAGGTGGTGTTATGAAAAATATCATATCGAGTGGGAGAGCCATCGTTCAGCAGCACTAAATCATTTTTGGCATCAAGTAGTTGCTCAATGATGTAACCCCATCTATCACAGTGTATGTCACCTCATAAGGTGTGCTTGGCATTGAAGTCACCCATTAAAATAAATGGTGGAGGGAGCTGGTTCACTAAGTCTTGGATATCTGAGACATCCAGCTGTCTATTTCACCTATGGCCATCGAAAAGGTGGTCTTCAAGTTTAGGGTCTAAATAAAGGGAGCACAAAGTGATCTTTCTCTCAAAGTGAACCTGTACAGCACAGGCTTGAAGGTCTGTACTGAGTTGGATTGTAGAAAATCTGATAGACTTGTGAATTATGAAAGCAGTGCCACCCTGTGCCCTCTCATCAATAATAGGGGGTGATCTATGAAAATTATAATTGAGTCCAGGATTATAACTTGTATCTCCTAGTTTTGTTTCTTGAAGGCACAAAATCATGGTGTTGTAGTCTCTAAACAGTGTTCGGATGTGTTCAGAGCTAATGTTGAGACCTCGGCAGTTCCACTGTAAGATGGACATTTTTATTTAGGGAGCTTTCCACTTCCGACTTTAAGAGACTTTTTCTTTTCTGCCTGATCAGTGTTTTGTCTAGAGATGGTAGACCTGCCAGCAATTCCAGCTGGAGGCTTTCCACCTCTAGATCTCTCATTCTTTGAATTGCCCTGAGAGGAGTTTATACGGCTAGGATTGTGGCCCTCAATCTTGATCTTCTTTGATGCGTTTGCTGTCGATGTATTAGTTTTTTGAGGACCAGTAGCATCTGATGAAAGCACCTTATATTTGTTTGAGGCAGGGATGCTCAAGGTAGGAGAGGGAGGGGTAGGGGATGTTCCTTCCCTTTTCTTACCACGTGTTGGGGATCTCTCCGCCGTAACACCCTTTGCTGGCCGCGCATCATCTCGCGAATGCACATTCGCTGGTGAGGGAGTGTCCTCTGAGCCCTCAATAATGGGCAGAGATGATGCCTGAGTTAACTCCTGGGAAGGAGGGGTGGGGGAGCTGGGAGGTGCTACCTCAGCAACGGTCGAAGTCTGCTTCAGGTGGGTATCTGTTACCTCAGGGGTTTTATTGTGTGAAGCGGAAGGCTGAGGCACCTTAGAGACAGTAGCTCTTCTCTTTGTGACCTGGGCATATGTTCTAGTTTGGCCTAGAAGCTTCTTTGCATACTGGATATCGATATGCTCTGCTTTGGATTTTTGAAGTGCTGCTTCTTCATCCTTATAGGAATGACAAGTCCTGTCACGGGTCTGGTGACCCTGGCTGCAATTCACACACTTGGGTGGTGTTGTGCATTCACCATGAATGGGGTAGGAGCATATAGCACACAGCTGCTCTCCACTGCAAGCAGTCGACGTATGGCCAAATTTAAAGCATTTGAAACATTGTAATGGCTTTCGCTTAAAAGGGCGCACAGCAATCTTTTCATTTTCAATTATGATATGCGTAGGCAGGTCAGGGCTAGTAAAGGTTAGTACAATCATTTTGGTGCCCCGTAGTTTCCGGATATGGAAGATGTCATCAGGGCACATGTCCAGAATCTCTTCCTCTTCAAAATCATATAGGTCTTTGTCATATATGACACCTCTACCGTAGCTGAAGTCTATGTGTGGCTTAATTTCCTTCAGCATCTCACCACTTTCAGCTTTCAAGTGACTCAGCAAATAAGACTGAGTTTTGGACTTTGCATGTACTAGAACTTTGTTCTTGCCAAATCTGGTGATATCACCACTACAAATTCCACCAACTTTCCTCTTCAAATATTTACAGACCTTAAAGTAATTATAGTTTTCTTCCCGGGCAGTGGCCACCAACCACATTGGAGGACTTGGTAGTCTCTCCTTGTGGGAAGTATTTAAGCCATTTTCCTTCCCAGAAGGAGCATACAAAGAAGGTACATAAACATCTAGGGCATTAGGGGCACTGGCACATAAAGCCCCAGTGATGCCTGCTCCACAAACCTTCAAATTAGGAATATTGCTACTAGCTTTCAGAGCAGCATTGTGGCTAGTATATGACATCCAGGCTTCCCAAGAATTTCCAGGTTCATCATAACACATATGGATTTCTGTCATTTACCATAGCAACCAAAGCACTTCATAAGAATCTCATAGTTACAGGACTTAGGAAGCTGGAGGATATGGACCACAGTCAGGTTTTTCACATTCTTGATTTCCAAAGCTCTGGAGGAGGGAGAACCCAACTCAGCAGTAACTTTTACCACATTATCTTTACTAGTGGAATTATAATGCTGTCCTTCATTAGGAGTTATAGTCTCCTTTGAAGGACACAAAGAGTGAGAATTATCCAAATCGGGATTTGAAACGGCGGAAGGGTCAGCATCGGTTCCCTCCTGGTCAATGGGTTTTGGAGGAGGAGGGGCCTCCAAAACCTGGGTGGATGATTCATCCATAATTGGATGGAATCAAAGTTTTATGGTATAGCCTACTACTTAAAGAGCACTTTCGGTAAGTTGTAGGGCCATACCATAAGCAACATGAGGTTTAAAGTGCGTGGAAAGAGATACTGCAGGTGCCTGGCGCCCCAGTCACTTAAGGAAAGTCCCTGCAGAGCCAGAAAAGGGTCCAGAAATGGCTATTTACAAGTAAAGGGCCTCAGCATCGAGTTTTTTGGCTTTGACAACCCGTTTGTCCTTGGTAGTTTTGTCCCATATAGTATGAGGCCAGCGTAGCCACCCTTTTACTTGTACTGGAAGGGAGAACGGTATCAAGCTCAGGAGTCCTCCTTCTCATGAGCATCCACTGACCACCGAACCTTGCGAGCCCTCGCCGGTGGAACCTGTCGCCAGGTGGGGCCCCACCAACTCAGATACCAACACACAGGTCAGAGAGAAATCGGGAACTTAGAACTACCTTAAGAAGGAGCAAGAGAAAGTTGAGGGGGCTTCTCAGGGAAGGCAATCTGGAGCTTTCCAGAGAGCCTATCCCGTGATAATAGCCTGTTCAGAAAGAGAAGAAAGAGTGCAGTAACTAAGAAGGGTAGGGATAAACGAGCCATCAAAAGAAAGAGGGGTGGGGGTCGTTTACCAGTTACTTACACTCCAGTCTGTGAGTCTTGGTCTGACAGCTCCAGTATGGTCTGTGCAGCATGATTGAATCTGCCAGGGAGGAAAACTCTCCCCCCTGCCATAGCCCATACCTTCATCACTATGCACAAGCCCCTCCAGGACTGCCACCTGCTCACAGGGCAGAGGGGTCTTCCATTTTTGGGGATCCTTCCTGGTGACTATCATCCCACAATTATGAGCTTTCAATTGTAAAAACAGACTTAAAGTGTCTGGTCATTACTTCGGCCATTTCTACATCTTCTGTGTATTCTTGACTTCCTTCACGCATTTTTATTATTTCGTGTTTGTCTTTTAGTTTGTCATTTACATATCTGTAGAACAGTTTAGGTCAGGGATCGGCAACCCAAAATGTTGAAAGAGCCATATTGGACAAAAAAAACAAAAAATAAATATGTCTGGAGCCGCAAAAAATTAAAAGCCTTATATAAGCCTTATAATGAAGGCAACACATGCTGTATCTATATTAACTATATTAGCCTACTATCAAAATGACTAAGTTGGCTACAAATACATAATGAGCCTTCATGATTAAATGTTTATTTAAACAATCAAAACATGGATAATATGAGAAAAAAAAAAAGCTAAATGAAATGTGTTGTTCACTACATGTCGCAGGCTATGACGCAAATCTTCGTTGACAGAAATGTTGAAATTTAATATTTATTCTACACATTTCTACAGCATTGGAAAACGTTAAGAATGTTTGTGTCATGTTTGTCCTACAGAAACCATATTAAAACAAAAAATATATTTCCCTCCCCCATCTTTTTCCATTTTCAAACATTTTTGAAAAAGCTCCAGGGAGCCACTAGGGCAGCGCTAAAGAGCTGCATGCGGCTCTAGAGCAGCGGGTTGCTGACCCCCGGTTTAGGTTGTTCTTTGCATTTAGCTATTACATCTTTTTCATAGTTTTTTTTTTTCCTCTCTTCTTATGTCTACGTATTCATTTTTCAGTTTAATGTATATTTGCCATTTAGTCTCTTTTTTTGTCCCTTTTCCATCTTTTCCAAGCTTTGTCTCTTTTGTCTTTAGCATCGCTACCCTGCACTTTATGTACTTTATGTACCTGCACTTTATGTACTCCCTTTTCTGTTTCTGCTTAGGCACATATTTGTCTGTTCCCTTCTTATAAATTTTTTGAAAATGCTCCATTTCTCTTCCATCTTTTTTTTTTTTTTTTATCATTTGCAAATTTTTCCCAACAGGCATTTTGGAAAAAATTCTTAAGTTTTACAAAATCAGTTTTGTTATACATCAGTCTTCCTTCTCTATATTTCGCTTTCCTTCTTTCCGCATTTTGTTCCTTAAGTTAATCTCTATTAGTATGTGGTCACTCTTCCCAACTGGTGTTTTATAATTCATTTCCTCTACTTTTTCTGGTTCAGAGGTGAATAACAAATCTAGTCTCGATGGTTCTTCGTTTTGTCTAAATCTAGTATTTTCATTAACCCATTGCGTTGATGTGTAATTTATGGTCATATCCAGTAGGACATTTCCCCAGAGTTCATCTCCACCTCCCATTCTCAATTCTTCCCTATTTATTTCCTTTGCGTTAAAGTCACCCATAATTACTATATCTTCTCCGTATTTCAGAGTCTCGATTAATTCATTCTTTGTATCTTCTAGTAATTTTGAGTATTCACTGTCAGTCCAGGTCTTAGTTTTTGGTGGCACATAAACAACTATAAACCTTCTACTTTTCATATGGCTGTTTTCAACCTTAACTGTGATTAATTCCACATTATCTTTTCCTTCTGTTGTCTTTATTACATTTAGGTTCTTTCTAGTCAATATCATGACTACTCCCCCTGTTTGTCTGTCCTTTCAGTTTTGTCTCTGCAATTCCCATTATGTCAGGTTTCTCTATTGATAGGTAGTCATTCAATTCATTTAATCCTGATATCATACCGTCCATATTTGTATATGCCACTTTTAATTTTTTCTTCTCTTCTCTTTTTTGGTTTAAGTTTCCATTTTTCTGATGTACCATTTTCTCAGTCTCAGATCCACTCTCCTAAAAAACTTGTTTTTTCCTGTCTCCATTCTTTTCTCGTTTTTTTCTTTAGCCTCACTTCTCAGTTCCCTATCTTTCTCTAATTCCTCGGGATTCATTTCCTTTTTTATCCATACATTTTTGTATTTTTCACTGTTTGCTAGTTTTCCTAGTTTGCTATCATTCGTGTTCTTAGTTTGATTTTCATTGGTCTGTGATTCTTATCTTTTGAGTATGTACCCATTCTGTGTATGTCGTCGATTTCTGTATCTAGACTTTGACCTTCTTATTGGACCGCTTTTAGAATCTCCTTCATAATTTCTCTTCCTTTACCCTTTGGTATTTGTGTACATTGTGTTTTTCATTTATACCATAAACCACAATACATTTCTTTTTGTCTACTGTGTCTCTCACCAAATTTTCCTTCTCTTTGTTTACCTTGATGACTGTTTCCTTTGCATTCTCTTTTACCTGCTACTGTACTATTTCTGTGAATGATAGTTTTTGACTTTCGCATTCCTTTTTCCACTGGTTCTTCATTTTGTTTAGGTCAGTCTCTTTGATTGATTCTTCCATTTTTTCCGTTACTACTTTAAATTGTTCTTTTACCTCTTTTTTCAGATCATCATTTGCAGTCTAAACCTCATTTTGCTTTCTTTCGTTTCTTCTTTTTATTGCACTTAGTTCACATTTTAGTTCATTTAATTCCCTTAGTATTACCTCATTCGTTGTTCGTTGGTTGGTTACTTCTAGTTGCAGAGCTTCATAGTCTAATCTTAAATTGATCACTTCATCTGCTAAGTTGTTAATTTCTCTGTTTCATATTGCTCTGCTAATTCTGAAATCTCTCTCAGTGTCCAAGGTTTTCTCCAATGTTTCCCCTTGCCTCCTAAATCCCGAGAAATATTCATCACTTACATACCTGCTGGTCGCTTTGGGGGTGTTGTACAGGCATGTTTTTTTTTTTCTTCGTATTACCCCCAACGGGAACTCAATCCTGGATTCGTTTAGTCCTCTTTTCATTGGCTCATTGATTCTTCCTTCTTTGTTATTTTCTAGTTTTGTATTAACTATTCACTCATTTAAGAACCGGATCGGATACAAACCCCAGCGGTCCCACGAATACATATTGATACTCTTTGCAATACCAACAAGGTATTTATCCTGGTGATCCGTTAAAGCGCTAACCGTAGCGAAACTCAGAGTGAACCCAGAGCAGCTGTTTACACTTCGGTTCTCCTCGACTTTACCTAGTTGTATTATACAGGAAGGGAGCTATACTTGTGGTGACCCGTCTTTGTATCTTTCAGAATCAAGTTTTTTCTTAAAATCTTGAGTAGTATTTGCACACACTGTTTCTTTATCTAAGTTATTCCATATACCCAGCACTCTGTGTGGGAAGCTATTCTTTTTCCGATCTCTTCTGTAGTTGTCCTTTTTGAGTTTTTCATGAGCTCTTGTTTTTCCATTGTCATTCTTTAGTAAATATTTTTTTGTCAAGGATTTCCATTCCTTTCATGATTCAAAATATAGTCAGCAGATCACCTCTTTCTCTTTCAAACATATATATATATATATATATAATTATATATATATATACATGTATATAGTATATATATATACATATATATATATATATATATATATATATATATATATGTGTGTGTGTGTAAACAGAGCCGTTGGTGGGACTGGGAGGAGTTTTCCAACCAGTTTCCTAAGGTTTGGGTCTTTTAATATGCGTAGATGTGGTAAAGATGAGAGTAAAAGGAAAGAGATAGTCAGTATGTTTGTGAGGAGATAGATGTGTTGGCAATGAGTGAAATTAAGTTGAAAGGGAGGGGCGAGTATTAGAGAGGGAAGTTGGGAGGATCTCAGGAGTAAAGAGCGGATGCGGGAGAGAAGGGGTGGCTATACTATTGAGTAAAGAAATAGGTAAGCATGTGGTGGAGTGGAGGGAGGTTTTTTCAAGATAAATGTGGATGAAGGTGAAACTGGGAAGGGAGACGTGGGTTTTGCAAGACCAAATGGGCCTCGTAGTGAGAAGAGTGTAGAGGAAAGCAAGTTTTTTCAATAGATTTAAATGAGTGCATAGAGGGATTATGGAAAATTGTCAATGTAATAGTATTGGCAGACCTTAATGCAAGTGTAGCAAATGAACCAATAGATGGAGTGCTTGGAAAATGTAGAATTCCAGGAAAAAATCATAGTGGAAAGTTGATGGTGATGTATCTAGAGAGTTGATTATAGCAAATACAATGTTTAGGAAAAAAGTCAAGCATAAGTACACATGGGAGAGGGTGGTGGATGGAAAGGTGATAGAGCATTAATGGATTATGCAGTAGTAACCAGGAGAATAGTACATACATACATATACCAAGGCTTTTTCCCCTTTATAAGGGAGGTAGCCAAAAAGAAAAAGGCATAAAATCACTCCCACCCATTCCATCCCTATATACACTCCACTCCCCACCACCCTCCCTCTTATCTTAGCACCTCCTGGATGACGGGTCATCCCTGCACCCTGTCCACTGCCCTGGGTCAGAGGCAGGGTCACAAGACACAGCACATCCACAGCAAGGCCACTTCATTAAATCAGCGACCCCCCCCCTCTCCGTCCCCCCATGCATAAAGGAGAAGACAGGGAGAAATCCCTTCAAGCTGCATCAAATTTTGCTCACATATACTACCTCACCCCCCATCCCCCTACCCATTCCACCTCATGCATCACAACATCATCCATATACAACCTTTCTCCATTCATCCCTGTCTTCTGTCCTCTCCTGTCCTTCCTCAACAGACATTTCCCTCTTCCCCAAGGCCCCCTTCACCCCATCCATCCATCTCATCCTAGGACGTCCCCTCATGTTCACTCTCTACACATCAGCCCTCCATACCTCTTTTACTAGACTTTCTTCATTCATTCTTTCCATGTGTCCAAACCATCCTAATACTCTTTCATCAACCTATCTCCCAACTCCTTTTCTACCACTGTTCTTCTCCTTATTTTTCACTCTATCCTGCCTAGTAACCCCTATCATACTTCTCAGACACCTCATCTCAAACACATTCAATCCCCTTCTCTCTTCCTCTCTTATGTTCCATGTTTCTGCCCTGTACAGTGCTGTTAGCACAATCACTCCTTCATACAGTCTCCTCTTAGCATCCATTCCCAAATGTCTATTCCTCATTACACTTTTTAATCCACCAAGGCATTTACTCTCTTCTCTCAATCTACATTCTACCTCCACCTCCACTCCACCTTTTCCTGCCACATTTGCACCCAAGTATCTAAAACTATCCAATTCTTTCAGTTGCTCTCCCTTAATGCTCACTTCCAGTCTGCTGCCACTTCCACCCCTTGTACATCTCATCACCTTAATTTTACCCAAATTTATCTTCAACTTTCTTCTTTCACACACTCTTCTGAACTCTGCCACCAACTTCCTCAATCCCTCCTCCGATCCTACCACAAGCGCAGTGTCGTCTGCAAACAACAGCTGGCTCACCTCCCACTTTTCTCCATTTTCTTTAACCATCTCTAATCCCTGACCCACCACACTTGCATTTACCTCTCACACCACCCCATCCATGTATAAGTTGAACAGTCAGGGAGACATAACGCATCCTTGACGAAGTCCCACCTTTACCTCAAACCACTCACTCTCTCCATTTGTAATACTGACACATGCTCTACTACTCTCGTAAAAACTCTTGACAGCTCTTAGAAGCTTTCCTCCTATCCTGTATATCTGCAAAACCTCCCACAGTGCCTTCCTGTCTACCCTGTCATAAGCCTTTTCCAAATCCATAAAAGCCAAAAAAACATCCTTCCCCTTTCCTATAGCTTTCTCACATATCTGTCTTACAACAAAAATCGGACCTACACAATCTCTACCCGTCCTAAATCCACTGTTCCTCGCCAATTACTCCGTTCTTCTCCTAATCCTCTCAATCAAGACCCTCCCATAAGCCTTCCCAACTACACTTAACAAGCTAATCCCTCTGAAACTACTACATTCACGCTTGTCCCCTTTTCCCATGTAAAGTGGAACTATACAGGCACTCCTCCAGTCCTCCGGCACTCTACCCTCTCTCCAGCAAACATTAAATAACCTCACCAGCCAGTCCACCATCACTGTACCTCCTTCTTTTCAGACATTCTGCATAGCATCCATCCAGACCAGGTGCCTTACCTGCGTTCATCATCTTAACAACTGCCTTCACTTCATCCTTCCTTATTTCTCCATTTCCCTCACTCATCACGATCATTTTCTTAGCACTTCCCACTGCAACTATCTTTCCCTCCCTATCCTCCTTCACATTTAGCAACTCCCTAAAATATTTTGGCCATCTTCCCCTTACAGCCTTCTCTTCCATTATCATCTCTCCATCTGCACCTTTTACCTTTTCTTCTCTACTTGATTCGCCTCCTTTTCCTCTCTTAATTTCTTTCCAAAACATCTTTTTATTACTTTCAAAATTTTTGCTCATACTCTTAACCCATTTCACATCTGCTCTCCTCTTTGCCTCCTTTACCTTGTGTTTTACTTCTCTTTTCTTTTCTTTGTATCTCTCATATGACTCCCTCGTCATATTTTGTAACCAAACTGTGAAAGCTCGCTTCTTCTCCTCTACAACCTTCTTTGTTTCCTCATCCCACCATTCACTACCCTTCCTTCTATTTCCTCCTGTCCTTCTTGTTCCACACACCATCTTTGCACACTTTGAGACTCCCTCCTTGAACCATCCCCATTCCTCTTCCACTCCTAGTTCTACTCTATCCTTCACTCCCTCCCACTCCTCTCTCAGCTTCTTGTACTCCTTCTCCTTTTCCTTTAAAGAGTTCACTCTAAGCACTTCCCTACCTTTTGTCCTTTTCCTCTTTCTCCATCTATCCTCCACTCTCAACTTACCTTCCACCAAAAAATGATCTGATATTTCCTCACTCTCTGCCCTTAGTACATGTACATCCTTAACTCTACCTATTATACTCCTACCTACCACTACATAGTCCATCAAAGCCCTATCTACCACCCTTGCATCTATCACTTTTTCCTATGTGTACTTATGCTTGACTTTCTTCTGAAACACTGTATTTGCTATCATCAACTCTCTAGACACATTTCCACCATCAACTCTCCACTATGATTCTTTCCTGGAACTCCACATTTCCCAACTGCTCCGTCAATTGGTTCATTTCCTACCCTAGCATTAAGGTCTCCCAATACAACTACATTGTTGTTTCTCCCTAATCCCTGTATGCACTCATTTAAATCTACCCAATAAGCCTCCCTTTCTTCTACACTCTTCTCACTACCAGGCCCATATGCACTTACAAAAACCCACATCTCCTTTCCCAGTTTCACCTTCATCCACATTATCCTTAAGGAAACCTCCTTCCACTACACTACACATTTACCTATCTCTTCACTTACTAGTATAGCCACCCCTTCTCTCCCTCGCCCTCTCTTCACTCCTGATAACCTCCCAATTACACTCCCAAACTTACACTCGCCCTTCCCTCTCAACTTAGTTTCACTCAAAGCTAACACATCCATCTTCTCACAAACATACGACCTATCTCTTCCCTTTTACTCTCATCTGTACCACATCCACGCACATTAACCACTTCCATACAGTGACGCCTACGTAGACGGCATGAGGAGCAAGTAGGTACTCAATGATGCCAACGTCGGCATCTTGATTATATCTATTGTAGTTGTACCTACGTAATTTCCATTCTCTCTAAACTGGCTTCATCAATTTTCTATGGTTATCAAAATACACGGGTGAAAGAGAACGAATGATTGAGCACTGACTTTATTTTTTATAATGCGATTATTATGACGCAACATCGCACGTCGGGCAGCTAATGGTGCCAGACGTGCGATGTGCCTAGTAGTGAAGAGGTTAAAAGACCCAAACCTTAGGGTGCTGGTTGGAAAACTCCTAGACCCTCTTATGCCTTTACTTTTTTTAGGAATGTCCCCTGAGTGGCTACAGGGAGAAGGATGCTGGTTTCCAATCCCTGTCCCTTTTTTCTCACCTCTTACGATCCAAGTGGAAATACTTAGTGGCAGTATTCTTTTGCCCCCACCACAGGGTAGGTAGGCAAAAAAGGAAATGAATATTCAGAGAAATTGTGCAGGACAGTAACAAGAAGTTGGGGGACAGCATAACAGATGGACAGTCGTAGTATAAAAGTGTCATAGTTTCTCTATGAACAGAGTTTTCCTCTATCACAGACAAAATGATGTGTGGCTATGGTCCATAGGGGCACCCCACATAGACTCTAAAGTATCAACTGCATGCTACTTTGCCACAATAACATGCAGCCAATACCACAGACGGAGAATAGTAGGAAGAGTTAAAAATGTACATGTTCTAAGGGGAGAGAGTGGAGGAATATCAGATTTTTTTTTGTTGGAAGGTAAGTTGAGAGTGGAGGATAGAGAAAGAGGAAAAGGAGAGAGAGTACAGAGGTCCTTAAATTGAACTGCTTAAATGAGAAAGAAAAGGAGGAGTATAAGAAGCTGAGAGAGGAGTGGGAGGGAATGAAGGATAGAGTAGAATTAGGAGTGGAAGAGGAATGGGGGATGATTCAAGGCGGGAGTCACAAGGTGTGCAAAGATGGTGTGTGGAACAAGGAGGATGGGTCGTAATAAAAGGAAGGGTAGTGAATGGTGGGATGAGGAAGCAAAGAAGGGTGTAGAAGAGAAGCAAGCATTCACAGACTGGTTACAAAATAGGATGAGAGTATCATACAAGAGGTACAAAGTAAAGAGAAGTAAAGCATAAGATAAAAGAGGCAAAGAGGAGAGCAGATGGGAAATAGGATATGAGTATGAAAGAATTTTTTTATAAAGTAATAAAAATATATTTTGGAAAGAAATTAACCACTTTAGTACGGAACTTAAATCTCGCGGGCAGCAGCCAATGCCAGCCGTACGACGTGTCGTAATAATACTCGCATCATAAAATATAGTCACCGCTTATATCGATCGTTCTCTCTTTCACCCGTAAATTTTGAAAACCACAGAGAATGGGATTCAGGGCACATTTGAGAGAATGTAAAAACACAGGGGCGACTACAATAAATATAATCAAGACGCCGATATGGCAGTGTCGCGAATCCACTTGCTCCCCATGACGCCTACGTGTGCGGCACCGTATGGAAGGGGTTAAGAGAGAATGAGGAGACAAATTAAGTAGAGAAGAAAAGGTAAAAGGTGCAGATGAAGAGATGATAATGAAAGAGAAGGCAGTAAGCACATGGGCAGAGTATTTTAGGGAGTTGCTAAATGTGAATGAGGATAGGTAGGGAAAGGTAGTTGCAGTGGGAAGCATTAAGAAAATGACAGTGATGAATGAGGAAAATGGAGGAGAAATATGGAAAGATAAGATGAAAGCAGTTGTTAACCTCTTCACTCCGGGGCACATTGCATGTCTGGGAGCATTAGCTGCCCGACATGCAATGTTGCGTCATAATAATCGCATTATAAAAAATAAAGTCAGTGCTCAATCTTTCGTTCTCTTTCACCTGTGACTTTTGATAACCATAGAAAATATGATGAAGCCAGTTTAGAGAGAATGGAGGTTACGTAGGTACGACTACAATAAATATAATCAAGACGCCAACGTCGGCATCATCGCGTACCCACTTGCTCCTCATGACGCCTACGTAGGCGTCACCGTATGGAAGTGGTTAAGATGATGAGAGCAGGTAAATCACCTTGGTTAGATGGGTATCATGCAGAGTGTCTAAAAAAAGGAGGTACAGTGATGGTGGACTGGCTGGTGAGGTTATTTAATGTTTGTTTAAGAGAGGGTAGAGTGCTAGAGGAATGGAGAAGTGCCTGTATAATTCCACATTATGAGGGGAAAAGGGGGTAAGTGTGAGTGTAGTAGTTTCAGAGGGATCAGTTTGTTAAGTATTTACCTAGTTGTACCTAGTTGTATTACATGGGAAGAGAGCTATGCTCGTGGTGACCCGTCTTTGTATCTTTCAGCATCAAGTATTTCTTAAAATCTTGAATAGTATTTGCACACACTGTTTCTTTTTCTATGTTATTCCATATATCCAGCACTCTGTGTGGGATGCTATTCTTTTTCCAATCTCTTCTATAGTTATCCATTTTGAGATTCTTTTCATGACCTCTTGTTTTTCCATTGTCATCTTTTAGTAAATCATTCCTGTCAAGGATTTCCATTCCTTTCATGATTCTAAATATAGTCAGTAGATCACCTCTTTCCCTTCTCTGCTCTAGTGTTGGTCGTCCCAATTTCAATAATCTTTGTTCGTATGTTAATTTGAAAAGAGCTGGTGCCAGCTTTGTTGTTGCTCTCTGTATTCTTTCTAGTTTCCTTATATTCTTTTTAGTACTGGGTGTCCATAGTGTCGCTGCATATTCCAGTTTATTCTCTAATCAAGGTAACTAATATTTTTTTTAATCATTTCTTCATCCAATTAGTCAAATGCCACTTCCATTGACCTTAATAGGTTGTAGGTTTCACCAACTATTTTGTTTATATGTTTATCTGGTGTCATGTCTTTGCTTTACAAAAGAGAGGAATGTCTGTAGAGGAAGGACGGGAGAGGACAGAAGATAGGGGTGAATGGAGAAGGGTTGTGTATAGATAAGGTTGTGATGCATGAGGGGGAGTGGGTGGGGGATGGGGGGTGACGAAGTATGTATGAGAAAAAATTTGACACAGCCCGAAGGGATTTCTCCCCGTCTTCTCCTTTCCTGCATGAGGGGACGGAGAGGGGAGGTCGCCGAATTTATGAAGCGGCCTTGCTGTGGATGTGCTGTGTCTTGCGACACTGCTTCTGACCCAGGGCAGTGGACAGGATGCAGGGATGACCCGTCATCCAGGAGGTGCCAAGATAAGAGGGAGGAGGGTGGAGGTGAGTGGAATATATGGGAAATGAAAATGGGTGGGAGTGATTTCTATGCCTTTTTCTTTTTGGCTACTCCCCCGTGTAAGGGGGGGAAAAGCCTTTAGTATATGTATGTATGTCTTTGCCAATTATTACTCCAAGGTCCCTTTCTGAGTGCACTTTTTTATTTCTTCTTCACCAATTTTGTAATTTTTTGAAATTCTGTTTTTGCTTTTTCCAAACTCCTTTATGCTACACTTCTTGATATTGAAGTTCACTTCCCACTTTTGAGTCCATTTCCAGATTTTGTCCAGGTCTGATTGTAATTAATTATAGTCCTCTTCTGTTCTTACTTTCTTTAATATTTTTTATTCATCTGCGAAGAAATTCATATAACATTCAACTCCTTCATCCATGTCATTTATGTATATGGTAAACATGACTGGAGTCAGCACTGACCCTTGTGGAACACCACTTATCATTTCTTCCCATTTCGAGTATTTGTCTCTAATTACTACCCTCATTTTTCTCCCAGTCAGGAAATCTTCCATACATTCTAATAAATTACCTGCGATGCCACTTATTGATTCTAATTTTCTTATTAATTTCTTGTGTGGTACTTTGTCAAATGCTTTTTGTAGGTCTAGATAGGCACAGTCTGCCCATCCATCCCTCTCATCTATTATAGCTATTAGTCTCGAGTAAAGCAGATTAGGTTTGTTGTACATGATCTTCCTTGGGTTTAATAGAGCTTTTTCTTCCAGGTGTTTAACCCATCAACTTTTGATCACTTTTTCACATATTTTAGCTACTGTGCTTGTCAGGGAGACCAGTCTATAGTTAGTTGGATTTTCCTTGTTTCCTCCTTTATATATTGGTACAATGTTTGCATTTTTCCAGTCGTGGTACCTTTCCTTCTTTGAGCGAGCATTTGATTATAGTGTGTATAGTGTAGTAGGGAAGGTGTATGGGAAGGTCTTTTTGAGAGAATTAGGAGAGGAACAGAGAGAGTAATTGGTGAAGAACAATGTGGATTTAGGACAGGTGGGGGTTGTGTAGATCAAATTTTTGTGGTAAGACATGTGAGAAAGCTATAGGAAAAGGTAATGATTTTTTGGGGCTTTCATGGATTTGGAAATGGCTTATGACAGGGTAGACAGGAAGACACTGTGGGAGGTATTGCAGATATATGGGATAAGAGGAAAGCTTTTAAGAGCAGTCAAGAGTTTTTACAGGTGTAGTAAAGCTTGTATTAGAATTAGAAATGGAGAGAGTGAGTGGTTTGAGGTAAAGGTGGGACTTCGTCAGGGATGTGTTATGTCACCTTGGCTGTTCAATTTATACATGGATGGGGTGGTGTGAGAGGTAAATGCAAGGGTAGTGGGTCAGGGATTGGAGATGGTTAAAGAAAATGGAGAAAAGTGAGAGATAAGACAGTTGTTTGCTGACACTGCACTTGTAGCTGGATCAGAGGAGGGATTGAGGAAGTTAGTGATGGAGTTTGGTGTTGGTTGAACAACAATGGAAAACAAGTCTGTTGTAGTTCACAGTGTTTATTTCACAGAAAAGCACAGAATTAGTTGATCAAAGTACCAATGTTACTAGTACACACACACACTCTCTAGGTCTTGCCTCTAATGCTTCTGAATCACTTCTGACCCATGTATAGCGCGTCACCTAGTTCTGGAATGGCGTCTCGAGAATTGCTTTCACTCAATTGTTAACAAATATTTCCTCGCACACAGAAATGAACATACACTCAATATAATACAATAATTCAAATTTAATAATATCAATAATCTATTTTTCATTCATTCAACTTTTGCATTTACAAAAAATAGAAATGATAATTATGTAAACAGAAATGGCCATTATGCTTTCTTCGAGAAACTTCCATACTTGTTACACGTACGAACACACACACACATCCAATTACGCATCACTTTTATTTCCTACATGTATACACAATGCTAACAGAATTAATAATGACTAGCATATACTACAAATGCTCGGCCAGCTATCTGTCGCTGACCCCAGCAATGTACAGTGGAATCTGACAAGATACATTTGGAAATTGAATTCGAAGATAAATGAGGTATGGTGAGCTAGAATTGACATGCATACATAAGGAATTGTATATATATAAACATATTGTAATATTAAAGTCTAGAAAGGACAGAAGTGGAGAACACTTTGGCAGCTATATAGTGAGAAGGTTCAAGAAGTATGATGGCTGCGAAGATTATATGGGTGGGAGACGGGTCGTTGAATGGGGAAGGGAAGGAGGAAGTGTGTCTGTGGGAGTCAGAGGGTCATTGTCATAATCTACACCTCAGGAGAAGAGCTTAAGGGTGTCCAGGTGTATGATGGATTCTGTGTCTGATGTAAATATTTCAATTTGACTTTGTAGGTTTGAAGGCGAGGACACTGAAGGGACCAAGGAATTTGGGTGAAAGCTTGGAAGATGGAGAATGGTTCTGGGCATAGACGATGTCACCTATTGCAATGTTAGATTCTCTTGTATTTTTATTGTGAAAATGGGCCATCTCATCTTTGGTGAAAGAGACTGAGTAATTCTCTTGAAGAGAGAGCTGAAATTTGAAAGTAAAACCTTTACAAAATCATCAAGGTTGTAAATGGGGCCTATATCTGAAGCAAGAAGGTCATATGGAAGTCGCTTGTCAGAAGCAAAGATGACAAAGTGAGGCGACTCTAATATGGACCTATTGATGGCACTGTTGAGGCAAGACTTTATCATAGGGACATATCCCAGGAGAGATGAAGGTCGGAAGCGAGGTGTCGGAGAACATTGAGAATCTTTCTGTTTTGGCGTTCGACAAGGCCATTTGAACTGGGGTGGTATGCAACGATATTACATTTTGTTATCTGAAAGGATTTGCAAATATTGGAAAGAATCTCATTGTTGAATTCCGTGCCATTGTCAGAGAGAAGAATTTTGGGAGTAGTGAAGGGACAAATAACTTTGTCAATGAAGGTCTTTGCAATTGTTGTAGCAGTCTTGTCGGGAATTGGTTCAAGGATACAGAATCTGGAAAAATGGTCCATACACACAAACAGGTACTGATTTCCACTAGAAGTGAGTGGTAACTTGAGAAGGTCAATCGCAACCATATCAAAGGGTTTGCTAGGGATTGGATATTTCAAAATGGGAACTTTGCTGTGAATATGACCTTTATGGGTAGCACAAGAATGACAGGCGTCGATGTAGGCATGGATATCTTTTCTCATAGTAAGCCAAAAGTACTGAAGTCTGGCCTGTGTTAAGCATCTGTCTTTACCTGGATATTGCAGCAAGTGGAGAATCATGTAAAAGGAACAGAACTTCAGGTACTAAGTCAGAAGGAACTACGAGTTGTTGTACAAGTCTGTTTGGTTCATGTTTGTTGGAAAGTGTGGTTTCGTGGTCAAGAAAGTCATCGACGAGTCTTAAATGTTCCAAGGAGGTAGGGAAGTCTGTAAGATCTGATGTACCTCCTGACTCGAGAGAAAATATCACATGTTTCCAAATTGGATTGGATCTTTGAGCTGCATGAATACGTGCATGAGTAAGAGTGACTGGCTGAGGGAGGGAATTTATAGCAGCAACATTCCTAGAAAGTGCATCAGCAACATTGTTTGCTGTTCTGTGCACATACAAGAAGGTGGGATTGAATTCCTGAATGCTCAAGAACCAGCAAGCAAGTTTTCCAGACAAGTTCTTGCCTTTGAAAAGTTGAAGAAGTGCCTGGTGGTCTGTATGGACTGTGACGGGATAGCCTTGTATTATTTCCTTAAAATGTCGAAGAGCATGCATGACTGCTAAAGCTTCAATTTCCGTGACAGAATAGTTATGTTCAGCTTTGTTAAGGAGTCTGCTGGCAAAGGCAATGGGGCAAAGGTGTGTGTCTTGTTCTTGCATAAGGACAGCACCAAGACCTTGGAAAGAGGCATCGGTGTAGAGAATGAAAGGTAAGTTATAGTCAGGAAAAGCTAAGACAGGAGCAGTGGTAAGGACATTCTTTAAGTCTGCAAAAGCTTGTTTCTGGGCAGACAACCAATGGAAAGGAACATCTTTCTTTAGCAGTGAAGTAAGAGGAGCTGCAATTTTAGAATGATTGCAGATGTACCTTCGATAATACCCTGAAAGTCCAAGAAAGGAGTGAAGGTGCTCAATGTCCGTGGGACGAGGGAAGTCAGCAACAGCTTTGACTTTATCAGGAACAGTAAGAATGCCATTAGAAGTTAGGACATGACCAAGAAAATGAATTTCTTTCTTAAGAAAAGAGCATTTGCTCAACTGGAGTTTGAGGTTGGTATCAGCAAGACGAGAAAATACTTGTTGAAGGGTTTGAATGTGTTCGGGTATTGATTCAGAAGCTATTATGATGTCATCGAAATACATAAAGACATTATCACCAAGTAAGCCATCAAGAACAGTATGCATAAGTCTTGTGAAGACAGAAGCAGCAGAGGTTAGACCCAAAGCTATGCGCTTGAATTGAAAATGACCAGAAGGGGTTGAGAAGGCTGTTAGGGGTCGGCTTTCTGGAGTAAGAGGAATCTGGAAATAGCCTGACATTAGGTCTAAAGTTGAAAAGACAGTATTATTCTGACCAACAGAATGGAGGATTTCTTGTAATACAGGAATGGGTGTCCTTTTGGGATGTGCAAAAGAAGGAAGTTGAAGATAAATGTGGGCAAAAGTAAGGTGATGAGATGTACAAGGGAAGCAAGTGGCAGCAGACTGGAAGTGAGTATTAAGGGGGTACGCGACACCTGGAGGTCATTTTCTAAAATATTTAGAGTAAAGAGCTGAAACTTCTCAGGTAAATAGGTATCCATATTGCCTACATTTTAGGTGAAGCAGAATGATGTATGTACACATGTACACATGTACACATGTACGTATACCAGTAGCAACATTTAAAAGTGCACAGCACCATAATACGTAGACCAATTTGTTTTATATTTTGGCTATGATTAGTCAGTAGGCACACCTAGGGCCGGTCATTGAGTAATTAAACAATTTCCTTTATACTTTTGTATACAGGCATTTCAATTTTAATGGCTGGCAAAAATCGTGAAAAATACAATTTTTTTGCTCTTGTTTCCATTATTACTCCAAACTCTTTCATCCTATTCAAAATATTCGAACGATCGGCCCTAGCAGTTACTAAAAGTAATATTCCCTGTAAGTTTCATCTAAATCTAATGTATATTAGATTTTTTATGATTAAAAAAAAGTAGAAAAATATCGAACGGAGATATGGCAACTTGAAATATGAATATATCTGTAACTTGCTTATAGTTTCACCAATTTGACTGATTTTTTCATGGCTTAATTCTTATTATATAATAAGTACAGTAAAAATTATCAACATATTTTAATTATAAGTACTTTAGATACTGAAAAACTAAAGTATAAGTATGTCACAGTAGTGACGACGCACAGACGACAACATCATATAATTTGCTTTTTTGCACCTTTGGCGGTTTCTTCATATGAAACCTCTCTGCTGGGGTTCTTCAGGGTATCTAAATCATTGGAAAGAGGTTTATTTTCCAGTAGTGGGCGCCTTCTCTTTCCTCATCAGATTCCCCTCACCAATCCATGTTGGTAGGGCACCCCCTCCAGCATCATATGATGTCCCTTCTTCTTTCTTCTTCCTGTATAGCCTTGATCTTTTTCCTCTTGCTTTCTTCTTTGGATTTAATCTTCCTCTTTGAATTGTTTAGTCTAATGTTGTCCTTTACCTCTGTCACCGTCACAGAGGTGCAGGTGAGGGCGGTGGTGGAGTGAGAGGTGGTGAGATCTTTAGTCGTCTTTGACTGCTTGCCATCTTTAACTGCTGTTTTTTGTCATTGTGATGTTCTTTTGTTCTTTTTGCTACCCATGATGACTGTACTAAAGAGTAATATGTACTAGCTAAAGTAATAGATTGCAATGAGAGCTCATGAGACATGCGTACTTCCCTTTTCAGAGCTAGCCGGTAACTAACGCTTAGTTTCGCACAAAGTTGGCGAAATATTCTCCCTCCACCTTCCTCCCTTCCCCTCCACAATCGTATTGGCCGTTGATACACTGGGTGAGTGTAAATTCAATCAAATTTCAACGTTATTCGCTGCGCCTGAAGGTCCTAAGTGGCACGCCTCCTTCTAGTGTGGGTTGCGCCTTTAAATCTGTCCCTTTAATCCTCACCCAGGACCTTTAAATTGCGCGCGGCTGAAAAATTATTTGTCGGGATTTGTTTCTAAGTGGTATACGAACATTTTGAACACAGTTTTGAAAAATGCCATATCTTGACCAAATTCACCCCCCCAGGTGTCGCGTACCCCCTTAAGGGAGAGAGACTGGAGGAAGCGGATAGTTTTAGATGATTGGGTGCGAATGTGGTGGGAAAGGGAGTGGAGGTGGAGGTAGAATGTAGATGGAAAGGAGCAAGTAAATGCATAGAGGGATTAAAAAGTGTAATGAGAAATAGACATTTGTGAATGGATGCTAAGAGGAGACTTTATGGAGTGATTTTGCCGACAGCACTCTATGGGGCAGAAATATGGAATACAAGAGAGCTGTCAAGAGTTTTTACAGGTGTAGTAGAGCTTGTGTTAGGATTAGAAATGGAGAGAGTGAGTGGTTTGAGGTAAAGGTGGGACCTTGTCAGGGATGTGTTATGTCACATTGGCTGTTCAATCTATACATGGATGGGGTGGTGCGAGAGGTAAATATAAGGGTAGTGGGTCAGGGATTGAAGATGGTTAAAGAAAATGGAGAAAAGTGGGAGATAAGACAGTTGTTGTTTGCTGATGACATTACAGTTGTAGCAGGATCTGAGGAGGTATTGAGGAAGTTAGTGTTAAGAGTTTGGGAAGGTGTGCAAAAGAAGTTAAAGATAAATATGGGGAAAAGTAAGGTGATGAGATGTACAAGGGGAGAAAGTGGCAGCAGACTGGAAGTGAGTATTAACCTCTTCAGTACGGGCCTTAAATCTCGCGGGCAGCAGCCGCTGCCAGCCATACGACGTGTCGTAATAATACTCGCATCATAAAATATAGTCACCGCTTATATCGATCATTCTCTCTTTCACCCGTGAATTTTGATAACCATAGAAAATTTGATTAAAGACAGTTTAGAGAGTATGTCATTACACAGGGGCAACTACAATAAATATAATCAAGACGCCGATATGGCAGCCTCGCGTATCCACTTGCTCCTCATGCCGCCTACATATGCGGCACTGTATGGAAGGGGTTAAGGGAGGGAGACTGGTGGAAGTGGATAGTTTTAGATACTTGGGTGCGAATGTGGCGGGAAAGGGAGGAGTGGGGGTGGAGGTAGAGTGTCAATTGAGAGAAGCAAGTAAATGCCTTGGGCGATTAAAAAGTGTAATGAGAAATAGACATTTGGGAATGGATGATAAGAGGAAATTTTTACACTGAATGAGAATCAGACAAGAAACAATTGTCTCAAACTGTCTGGAAATAGATTTAATTTGGAAGTGGGTAGAAACAACTTCGCCAACTGTGTACAACCACTCCTCGTTTAACAACGACAATTGGGACCAGTGCGCCGTTGTTAACCGAATTGGTCGTTAAGCGAAAGTGTATACATATACGTACATGTACTGTATGTACAATGTCCAGCAATACATGTATCTTTATTTTCGTGTATTTTCCCTCTTTTATACAGTACATTAAAGCTTTATTTACTGTTTATTTACGGTGGTTAGGTTCCTGAAATTACCGTATATGACCAAATCCGCATATGCTGACATTCCATATTGAATACCGGGGTATTTTTTTAGTTTTGACCATGGGCGCAATATAGCATGGTAATGTAGACCTAAGCTTCAGAACACTTTACCTCACAGGTAATATCCACCGTACAAGTTCATTTATAACATCATATAAATTTGCCTCAGCCAACTTAATTATTGTACACGTCGTAACTTCGGGAGATTTACGTTAAACGAATGTCATAAAGCCCGTCGTTACTCCGAGTTGTCATTAACCGAGTAGGTCGTTAAACAAGGAGTGGGTGTAGTTAATGAATGGAATAAACTTCCTGCAAAGGCAGTGTCATGTAGTTCAGTTCGAAGCTTTAACCCCTTCCATACGGTGCCGCATACGTAGGCGGCATGAGGAGCAAGTGGATATGCGAGGCTGCCATATCGGCATCTTGATTATATTTATTGTAGTTGCCCCTGTGTAATGACATACTCTCTAAACTGTCTTCATCACATTTTCTATGGTTATCAAAATTCACGTGTGAAAGAGAGAACAATCAATATAAGCGGTGACTATATTCTATGATGCGAGTATTATTACGACACAACGTACGTCTGGCAGATAATGCTGCCCGCAAGATTTTGGCCCGTACTGAAGAGGTTAAGAATCATTTCGATGAACACCTAAGCAAGATGTTATGATTATAATTTATTTTATATTTGTTTATTTGTTTTGTTATCATTTGTCTGTTTATTATTATTTGCCTGATCCTCATTTATTATTAGTTATATGTCAATTTATTGTTATTTGCTATTTGCCTGTTTGTTTATTATTTAACTATACCTATGCATTAATTTATGTATCTTATTTATTATTTACATTATCATTTACATTATGAGTGAATATGAGGGGGCATCCTAGGATGAGATGGATGGATGGGGTGAAAGGGGCTTTACAAAAGAGAGGAATGTCTGTTGAGGAAGGACAGGAGAGGAGAGAAGATAGGGATGAATGGAGAAGGGTTGTGTATTGATGAGGCTGTGATGCATGAGGGGGAGTGGGTGGGTGATGGGGGGTGACGAAGTATGTATGAGAAAAAAATTGACGCAGCCCGAAGGGATTTCTCCCCGTCTTCTCCTTTCCTGCATGAGGGGACGGAGAGGGGGGGGGTCGCCGAATTTATGAAGCGGCCTTGCTGTGGATGTGCTGTGTCTTGCGACACTGTTTCTGACCCAGGGCAGTGGACAGGATGCAGGGATGACCCGTCATCCAGGAGGTGCTACGATAGGAGGGGGAGGAGGGTGGAGGGGAGTGGAATATATGGGAAATGAAATGGGTGGGAGTGATTTCTATGCCTTTTTCTTTTTGGCTACCCCCTGTGTAAGGGGGAAAAAGCCTTTGGTATATGTATGTATTTACATTATTATAGTTTTTATTTATTCATTCATTTATTCATCATTATTATGATTTTTTTTTAATCCAACCTAGATATGGACCAAAAGGTCTCCTGCTGGCATGCTCCGCCTTTATAATCCTTTGTAGGAGTGATCGTGCCGACAGCACTGCATGGCGCAGAAACATGGAACATAGGGGAGGAAGAGAGGAGTTTGAATGTGTTTGAGACGAGGTGCACAAGAAGTATGATAGGGGTTACTAGGCTGGATAGAGTGAGAAACAATGAAGTGAGGAGGAGAACAGGGGTGGAAAGGGAGTTGGGAGATAGGGTTGATGAAAGAGTATTGGGATGGTTTGGACACATGGAAAGAATGAGTAAAGATTAGTAAAAGAGGTGTGGAAAGCAGAGATGGAACGAATGAACACAAGGGGTGACCAAGGATGAGATGGATGGATAGGGTAAAAGGGGCATTAGGAAAAAGGGGAATGTCTGTTGAGGAACGATGGGAGAGGACAGAAGATGGGGTGATTGGAAAATGGTTGTGTATGGATGATACTGTGATGCATGAGGGAGAGTGGGTTGAAGGAGTATGTGTGAAAAGTAACACACAGCCTGAAGGGATTTATCCTCATCTCCTTTTCTGCCTGAAGGGATGGAGAGGGGGGGGGGGTCGTCGATTTAATGAAGCGGCCTTGCTGTGGATGTGCTGTGTCTTGCGACACTGCTTTTGACCCAGGGCAATGGGCAAGATGCAGGGATGACCCATCATCCAGGAGGAGCCAAGATAAGAGGGAGGGAAGGGGGTGGATGGGAGTGGAGTATGTGGGGATGGAATGGGTGGGAGTGATTTTTATGCCTTTGTTTTTTGGCTACCTCCCATGTATGGGGGAAAAAGCCTTTGGTATATGTATGTACTAGGCTGGATAGAGTGCAAAATGAGGTGAGGAGGAGAACGGGGGTGGAAAGGGAGTTGGGAGATAGGGTTGATGAAAGAGTATTGGGATGGTCTGGATACATGGAAAGAATGAAGAAAGATTAATAAAAGAGGTGTGGAGGGCAGAGGTGGAAGGAGTGAACATGAGGGGGTGACCAAGGATGAGATGGATTAATGGGATAAAAGGGGCTCTGGGAAAGAGGGGAATGTCTATTGAGGAAGGACAGGAGAGGACAGAAGATAGGGGTGAGTAAATGGCTGTGTATGGATGATGCTCTGATACATGAGGGGGAGTGGGTGGGGGATGATGGGGGGTGAGGGAGTATGTGTGAAAAATCAATTGACACAGCCTGAAGGGATTTCTCCACATCTTCTCCATTTATGCATGAGGGGACAGAGTTTGGGAGAGGGGTTGCTGATTTAATGAAGTAGCCTTTAACCCCTTCCATACGGTGCCGCATACGTGGGCGGCATGAGGAGCAAGTGGATACGCGAGGCTGCCATATCGGCGTCTTGATTATATCTATTGTAGTTGCCCCTGTGTAATAACATACTCTCTAAACTGTCTTTAATCACATTTTCTATGGTTATCAAAATTCACGGGTGAAAGAGAGAACGATCGATATAAGCGGTGACTATATTTTATGATGCGAGTATTATTATGACACATCATACGTCTGGCAGGTAATGCTGCCCGCAACATTTTGGCCCGTACTGAAGAGGTTAATGTGAATGTGCTGTGTCTCGCAACACGCTTCTGACCCAGGGCAGAGAGTGAGATGCAGAGATGACCCTTCATCCAGTAGGAAGCCAAGATAAGAGGGAGGGAAGGGGTGGATGGGAGTGGAGTACGTGGGGATGGAATGGGTGGGAGTGGATTATGCCTTTGTTTTTTGGCTACCTCCCTTGTAAGGAGAAAAGGCCTTACGTATATGTATGCCACTTTGTAAGGGTCAAAATAGGGAAGCATTCAAGTATGTAATGTGTAGGTATTTGTGGAGTTTCTTTAAACAGTATCATATCTATTAATTATCACACAATAACACAACAAAGAATACATACCTTAAGATTACCTAATTTAAGATGAGAGTCAACCATGATAGCAAGTTGAGTTTGACGTGATGGCCAAGTTACCCCAGGTCTTGGTTTTGGTAATGTTTCATGAAAGAGAGCAACAATCAATTCTGCCACCAACTGATATTGCCCCTCTGTGTAATAATTGACCACCTGCTCTAAATTCTGAGATCTGTGAAAAACAAAAGCAAAAAGCCATTTCATAATGAAAAAGCAAGGCACAAGTCTACTGTCATATTTTGTCATTTAACTTCGAATCGTTTGTTTGTTTGCGCGTCATACTCTGTCTGTCTGTCTGGCTACGTCGTTTGTTTGGTTGCGCGTCATACTCGGTAAACTGTAGACGAAGCTGACTAGCTACGTCGTCGCATTCTGTCTGGGACCAGTTAGAGAAACAGTCGTGACTCTCCTCGTAAGTTGCTTCCTTCCCTTTACTTGTCTAATTATGTCCCATATGTTCATTACATATATACATATTGTGTAAACTATATTTTGTAATGTATTTCCAGGTGTTCTATTTGATTAAAGCTTGGGAGTAGCTACCAAGTCTTATTATCATGACAATTTAATCAACTAGAACATGGAAAAACTATTAAAGCCGGCTCGTCTGGATCTGGACCCCAGCTCCTCAACTGCAGCGCGAGAGTGGAAGCATTGGTATAAAACCTTCTCCAACTTCATACAAGAGTGTGGAGAAAATGCACCTGACAAACTAAGAACTCTTGTGAACTGTGTTAGTCATAATGTCTATGAATACATCGAGGAATGTACTACTGTAATTATGATTTGGCTATTTCTGTTCTACAGAAATTGTATGTAAAGACACCCAGTGAACTATTCGCTACGCATTTACTCGCAACTCGTCAACAAAAGCCCGGTGAATCCTTAGATGAGTTTTTGAGAGAACTACGTAAGTTAGGTATGGATTGTAACCTAAAGGCAATTAGTGCTGAACAGTACAAGGAAGAGTTAATTAGGGATGCCTTTATTAATGGTCGAACCTCGCCTTTGATTCACCAACGTCTCTTGGAAAACAAGACTTTAGATTTACAGGCTGCTTATGATCAAGCTTATTCTTTAGACTTAGCTCAACGCAATGCCAACTCTTACGGTCCCGTAACTCCTCAGTTTGTGCACAGCGCCGCTGTGATGACCCCTGATCATACTCAGACTTGGAATGAGACTGTGAAGAATAAACCTATGTCTAAGGATTGTGTGATGACTGCTGAAGATCCGGTATTGGCAGCTACCCTATCCATGAAGAGTAGGTGTTAATTCTGTGGAGGACTACGCCATAAGCGTATTACTTGTCCCGCTTGAAATACTACCTGTAATAAGTGTGGTAAGCAAGGTCATTTCGTTCGTGTGTGTATGTCCAAGGTGCCGGGTCCTTCAGGTAAGACCCCTACAGCTACTATGTTTGACTCTTCCCAACCTTCCGCCCTTGCCACCATCTCTGGTACCACTTTCCCTCAGAGCCTCCATCTAGCAGCCACCTCGACAACTATCAATGGACAAAAGTTATCGGTACTTGTCGATTCCTGCAATGATGACAGTTACATAGACGAGGAAATTGCACGGGACTTGAAACTTCTAATACATCGAACAGGTAAAGATATCACTTTAGCTCAGAAGTCATTACACACTAATTCTCATGGTTATGTCGTAGTTGACTTAACGCTACATCTTAATGGACAAACTTATCCTTCCACTTGTCTTGCACTGATGAAAGATTTGTGCTGTGGGGTACTACTTGGTCAGGATTTCCAAAAACAGCACCAGAGTATAGTCATTGAATATGGTGGATCAAAACCTACGCTCAAGTTACCTGATACTGACTCGTATTGTTCTCTGGCGGCTGCTGCTGTAGATGAGCCTTCTCTTTTTCAACATTTGTCACCTAACTGTAAGCCTATAGTCACTATAGTCACCAAGTCGAGATGTTATAGTAAAGATGACAGAGAATTCACTGAAATGGAAATAAACAGTCTACTTGCTGAGGGTATTATTGAGAATAGCTTATCCCCATGGAGGGCCCAAGTTGTTGTAGTGGAGGACCCAATGAATCGACATAAGCAAAGGATGTGTGTGGATTACTCACAAACTGTGAATTTATACACAGAGCTAGACGCTTATCCATTGCCAAGAATAGACACTATGGTGAATGAACTATCAACATACCATGTGTTCTCAACTTTTGACTTAAAAAGCGCATATCACTAAATTCCGTTGAAAGAATCGGACAAGAAATACACAGCCTTTGAGGCCAATGGACGCCTATATCAATTTTGTAGGGTTCTGTTCGGAGTGACAAATGGAGTAGCTGTCTTTCAACGAACCATGGATAAGCTTGTGAAAGAAAAAAACTAACATTGTGCATTTCCATATCTTGACAATATAAGTATCGCTGGCCGCACTCAAGAAGAACACGATTGTAATGTACAACACTTTCTTGAAGTCATCCATAACAGAAATTTAACCCTCAATACCTCTAAAACTATTAAGTCTGTTCACTCCATTAATATCCTTGGTTAATGTGTAGGAAATGGGATTATAAAACCTGATCCTGAGAGGCTTCGTCCACTACAGGAACTCCCACCCCCCACAAGCCAGGGATCTTTAAAGAGAGCACTGGGTATGTTTGCTTACTATGCCAAATGGATACAAGATTTTTCAACCAAAGTAAGACCATTAGTGAGTGCAAAGAAGTTTCCTTTAGATAAAGAAGCTCTACAGGCTTTCAGTCTGCTCAAGTTAGAACTTGAAAGAACAACGTTATACTCTGTGGATGAAAACTTGCACTTTGAAGTCGAATGTGATGCTTCCGAAGTAGCTATTTTGGCTGTGCTTAACCAGGGTGGGAGACCAGTAGCTTTCATGTCTAGGACTCTACAAGGAAGCGAAACATGTTATCACATTGTAGAAAAGGAGGCCATGGGAGGGTGGGAGACCAATAGCTTTCATGTCTAGGACTCTACAAGGAAGCAAAACACGTTATCACATTGTAGAAAAAGAGGCCATGGCCGCACTCAAGAAGAACACAATCGTAATGTACAACACTTTCTTGAAGTCATCCATAACAGAAATTTAACCCTCAATACCTCTAAAACTATTAAGTCTGTTCGCTCCATTAATATCCTTGGTTACTGTGTAGGAAATGGGATTATAAAACCTGATCCCGAGAGGCTTCGTCCACTACAAGAACTCCCATCCCCCACAAGTCGGGGATCTTTAAAGAGAGCACTGGGTATGTTTGCTTACTATGCCAAATGGATACAAGATTTTTCAACCAAAGTAAGACCATTAGTGAGTGCAAAGAAGTTTCCTTTAGATAAAGAAGCTCTACAGGCTTTCAGTCTGCTCAAGTTAGAACTTGAAAGAACAACATTATACTCTGTGGATGAAAACTTGCCCTTTGAAGTCGAATGTGATGCTTCCGAAGTAGCTATTTTGGCTGTGCTTAACCAGGGTGGGAGACCAGTAGCTTTCATGTCTAGGACTCTACAAGGAAGCGAAACACGTTATCACATTGTAGAAAAGAAGGCCATGGCTATATTTGAAGCTGTCCGTAAATCGGGCCACTTCCTTTCTAGACAACATTTCGATCTTATTACTGACCAGCTTTCGGTAGCCTTTATGTTCAATAACCGGAAACACACAAAAATCAAGAATACCAAGATCCAGGAGTGGCAGATGGAACTCGCTGCCTTCAATTATACCATACATTATCACCCTGGTAAAGAAAATATGGTTCCTGATGCCTTCTCTTGAGCCTTCTGTTGTTCTACTGTCTCTGCATCTTCTACTCTCACTGAACTACATGAGGGTCTATGTCATCCAGGAGTGACTCATTTATTGCACTTTGTGAGATCTAAAAACCTTCCCTTTTCCACTGAAGATGTCAGGAAGGTTTGTACTTCCTGCAAGATTTGTGCAAAGGTAAAGCCAAGATTCTATAGACCTCAAGAAGGAACACTCATCAAGGCTACTCAGCCTATGGAGAGGTTAAGCATCGACTTCAAAGAACCTCTCCCAACCGCCTCACGTAATCCCTATATACTTACTGTTGTAGATGAATACTCCCATTTCCCCTTTGCTTTTCCATGTCCCAATATGAATACGACAAATGTAATCAAATGCGAACAGATATTTAGCCTTTGGGATGCCTAATTATATTCATTCTGATCTAGGAACATCGTTCATGTCCAAGGATCTTAAAACCTATCTCTTACAAAAAGGAGTTGCTACGAGTCGAACTACCCCATATAACCCTATCAGCAATGGACAAGTGGAATGGCTCAACGGTATTATATGGAAGGCAATCCAGCTGGCCCTGAAGTCGCGTGACCTACCCGATCAACATTGGGAATTGGTACTTACTGATGTACTGCACTCTCTAAGATCACTTCTGTCTACATCTACAAATGTCACACCCCACAAACATTTCTTTGGTTTTCCACGTTGTTCTTCCTCTGGAAGCTCTCTACCTTCATGGCTAATGACACCAGGTCCAGTATTATTGAGAAGATTTGTTAGGGCAAACAAAAATGAACCTTTGGTTGATCAAGTCAAACTTCTGGATGTTAATCCAACTTATGCTGATATTAGACATTAGGATGGACAGGAGTCAACAGTTTCTGTCTGCGACTTGGATCCTTATCCCAAAAGACAGGTCAACTACTCTCCTGCTGGAAATCTGGAACCATCTTCTACCTCGTCACCAGAGGCTGTACATACTACTATTCTCCCTGACGTTCCAGAGAACACTGAACTTCATCAAGAGGCTGATGTAGAGACTAATGTGTCAACACCTCTAGTACGGAGGTCAACCTGTGTGTCTAAGGCTCCGGACAGATACGGATGGGATTGATACCTATAAAATACTTTATCTTTTTTTTTTTTTTAGGAGGGGAGAGTGTCATATTTTGTCACTGAACTTCGAATCGTTTGTTTGCGCGTCATACTCTGTCTGTCTGGCTACGTCGTTTGTTTGGTTGCGCGTCATACTCGGTAAACTGTAGACGAAGCTGACTAGCTACGTCGTCGCATTCTGTCTGAGACCGGTTTGAGAAACAGTCGTGACTCTCCTCATAAGTTGCTTCCTTCCCTTTACTTGTTCAATTATGTGGTCTACTCATATGATGAGTCCTATATGTTCATTATATATATATATATATATATATATATATATATATATATATATATATTGTGTAAACTATATTTTGTAATGTATTTCCAGGTGTTCTAGTTGATTAAAGCTTGGGAGTAGCTACCAAGTCTTATTATCATGACATCTACCTTAATTAGAAGATATATATATATTTTTTATAATCAGAACCCTAAGGACAAACACATGGTTGTGAACTGGAGTATTTGTATTATGTTAGTATCTCCAGATCCCCTATATGTTATGCATTAACAATTAATAAAATAATTCTCTAGGATGTGCTTTGTGATCCAGATTATTCATACAAATAAGCAATCATGAACCAAATTAAAATTTCTAAAATATGTAACCATGCCAAAGGTCGTACATATAGAATTCACACATTAAGCTGTGAGAAGAAAAGAAGTGCAACAAGAAGTAAATTCTTTTGTAAGATTCCTTGAAAACCCATGGTTGAATGACATCCCATCACCAAACCATGTCATGCAAAGAAAAAGAATGTGTGTCTGGCATCATTACCTCTGCAAATAAAGCAGGTGCTTGTTGACTTCCTGGTAAGAAACGATTAGAGTGTCATTTTCAACATGGACTCTATTAAGCTCATATTTCTCAGATTCTTTATCAATGCGCTTCAGGTCATACTGCAACTGTAAAAGAAAAAAAATCTAATACTATATTTCAAGGAGGTGGTGAAGTGTTGAGGGTACAAGAAAATGAATATTAGCAGAAGCAGTGAGGAGTGTGGGAGGTGGTGAACGATAGGTGGGAAATGGTAGAAGAATGAGTATGTTTCAAGGAGGGAATGATAAAGTATATAAAGATGGTGTCTGCAATGAGAAAGAGGGGAGTAAGCAGGAGTGGGAGCAGATGGTGAGATGAAGAAAGGAAACTGGTGATGGAAGAGAATAAGCAAGTTTTTGAGGATTGGTTGCAAAGTAGAACTAAGGAAGCATTTGAAAAGTACAAAGAGAAAAAGGGAGAAACACAACATATAATGAGGGAAGCAAAGAGGATAGCAGTGGGGTACAACTTGGACAAAGAAATTTCAAAATAACATCGAACCACATTAGAAGAAAGAAAGAAGAAGAAAAAGCAAGTTTTTGAGGATTGGTTGCAAAGTAGAACTAAGGAAGCATATGAAAAGTACAAAGAGAAAAAGGGAGAAACACAACATATAATGAGGGAAGCAAATAGGATAGCAGTGGGGTACAACTTGGACAAAGAAATTTCAAAATAACCTTGAACCACATTAGAAGAAAGAAGAAAAAAAAATCATAACAAAAAGTGCATAAAATTAGGTCACTTTGTTGAAAAGTTTCATAAATAAGAATAACATTTTCTACTTAACATACAAATAAGAAATAAAGTAAATGAGAGAAGGTCTAACCTGTTCCAAGTAAATGAAGGCATTGTCAGGATCCCCTCGACTCAAGTGAAGTTGGGCTTGTATGAAGGACATCCTTGTACAGAAAGAAAGAGTGTCCTCCTTCCAAATATCTCCTCGTCCTTCCATGAGACGCAAATGTATCATGTCCTCTTCAAGAAGATCATTCATAACAATACTATTTATCTGATTCCTGGAAGGAAAGGATAGCAAATACACATATATATATTTACCCTATGGCTTCTTATCCCTTACACGAGTCAAAGCAAACACTCACTCCTCGCCCACCCACACCCATCCATTGCCCTTTCTATTTTTATGTCTTATGAAAGAAGGGTCATCATTGTTCCCTACTACATCCACAACACACTGAAACACCCCTTTGTTAACCCTGTCATATTCCTTCTTTAACTCTATGAAACCCCAAAAAGATGGCCTCTCCCTTTGAAAAAACTTCTAATATATGTCATATATAAATACAAAATTGATGAAGGAAAATAGAATATAGAAGGCAGAGTTAGATGGAGCAAACTTGAAGGGTAGACTGAGAATGGCATGGATGGTTGAGGTGATGGGGATCTTTGGTAAAAGGGAATGTCTGTTGAGCACAAACACAAAACACCAACATTTCACAACTTCACCACCATTTGACAGGACCAGAACAACAGCAATGGCGGTGGACTCATCACCCTGGTCCACCAATCCATTTGTTTTGTGGACACAAGTGCCACAACCAAAATCCTCCTCCCTACCACAGAAATCCAATCTATCCTAATCCATACAGGCAACAAATCAACACTGAGGATCGGTGCCACCTGCGTAGAGCTGATGGACAGGGGTGGTTGCTGCTGTTTGGCCCCCAACTCTTGGGGTTGGGGGGTGGTCCCACGACGTAGACGCTGCAGCACATCAGAAACATTAAGAATGGAGTACCACAGGGCTCTGTTCTATCCCCCATGCTCTTTAATCTATACATGCATGACTTCCCCACACCAGACAACTCAGAAATACAAATCTCTTCCTATGCAGACGACATAACAATCACATGCACACATCGTAACACAGACAAAGCTGCAGAAATAATCCAGCCATACCTTGATACACTCAACACATGGTTCATCACAAACAGACTCAAAATAGCTCCAACCAAATCTACAGCAACACTTCTCACCAACTGGACAATAGAACACAAATACATACCTCATCTCTACATCAACAACACACTAATACCACACACAAACACACCGAAAATTCTTGGTGTAACATACGATACATCCATGTCTTTCAAACAACACATCACAAACATAAAAAACAAATGCACACCTAGACTTAACGCACTTAAGTCAATCACTGGAACGACATTTGGACAAAACAAAGAAACTAATATAACAATATACAAACAATGCATACGCTCAGTGTTGAATTATGCGAGTTCTGCATGGGCTCCTATTCTCAGTGAGACACACCACAACACCCTTCAAATCATACAAAACAAAGCCCTAAAAACAATTACAGGCTGCACAAATACAACACCTACAGACCATTTACACCATGAAACAAAAGTCCTCAAAGTCAAGGACCACCTCGACATGAGAGGCACACAAACACTTGCCGCAGCCACCACAAACACATCACACCCGCTACACTACATAGCAGAACACCCACACACACCAAGAAACATTAAAACAACACCCAAAGACCTTTATTACGCACAAATACTCTCTTCTCTTCCTCCACAACCACCAAATACCAGCCTCCGGAAACATATTCATAATCATATCACTCACCGCTCCATTAACACACTGAAAGACAACACACTGCTGCATGCCAGACCCCCTGATATCCACCCTTCTCAATCCTCTCTCCCATGAAAGGACAGAGTCCACTTGGCCAGACTGCGGTGCAGCCACCACCCAGCACTTCTAAGCTACCAGAAGAGGCTGGATGACCGCATTGTGAACAGCTGCCCAGGATGTAACACTTCACCCCATACCATACAACACATAATGGAAGACTGCATTATACACAATCATGCACACAAACAACACAACATACACTCTATAAAGGATTTGTGGGAAAACCCAGTTTCAGCTGTAGCATTCCTTGGGGAGACAGGACTGCTCGGACAGACAGTCTAGGGAACGACAACAACAACAACAACAACACTGACAATAATTGATATATACATTCCCAAACAATTATCTCCCACAGTTCCAAACACCTTCAGGCCTCAACTCAATCAACTAGTCACAATCCCAAACCTTACCATGGGTGGTGACTTCAACACCAAGTCGTCAGCCTGGTGTGTCAACAACCCAGACACAGACAGGGGGCTTGATATGCAGACTCAACTTGACTCACTGACCATCATGAACAACACACATAATCATACACATATCCCACACCAAGCCCTCTATACCACCTCCTCTCCTGATATCACCTTCTGTTCCCCCTGCCTAACTCCAACAACTTCATGGAGAGTGGTCAGATCCAAGGGATCTGACCACCTTCCAATCATCACCACCACCGAAACAAGATGCACCCTAGTTGGCCACAGACACACATACACCAATTACAAGAGAGCAAACTGGGAAGCTTTTACTGAAGAGACAGAACAACATTTTGAGACACATAACTACACCAATCACAAACATAAACAATGCTGTACACACTTTTAATACATACAAAACACAGACAAGAGATATATCCCTGGAGGCAACAAAAAACTCACACAATCCTAATTTCACACCAGAAATCCAAGGCCTCATAAGACAACAAGATAAACTTAAACACAATACCCCCACACCTATCCCCCAAAACATAGCAGACCAAATACAAACACTAAACACACAGATTATCAATAAAATACATGAACAAAAAACACAAAATTGGCAAAAGTTTATCAATACACTTGATCACAAAACAAACACCAGCAAATTGTAAAAAACACTCAACAGCATTACACTATCCAACAGTAACACAACATGCTCTCATGCAGCAATAACCACAACAACAGATAATCTACCCTCAAACAGACAACAAGCAAACACACTCATAAATCATTTTGCACAGACAAGCCATCTCACATCGACAATCAAAACACACCATTCGACGTAAGAAAGACTTTCCCATAGACTCGGACTATACACCCTTCATAGACAGACAAAACACATGATACATGACCTCAAGCACTCATCTGCCTGTGGCCCTGACAACATAACATCCACCTAAAACACATAGGACCACAAGGTATACATGCACTCACAAACATTGCAAATTACAGCTATTCACACACTATACCTGACATCTGGAAGCATGGGAAAATAATCCCAATCCCAAAACCCAATAAAGACCCAACAATCCCAACATCACACACTACCCAATCACACTTCTCTGCACCCCCTCCAAAGTCACTGAATGCAGTGGCGGATCCAGGATAAAAATTTGGGGGGGGCCTAACCTGAATTCCTTCCCCTGAGTAGTCTGATGTATCAGAAGTCTGAGGTATACTTAACTTAATAGTGTTTTTTCAGATATTTCTGTATTTTAGACATATGTAAAAGAATGTATATTCGTTATATATTGTTACACGCTTGTGCTAGTCAGTGATAAGGCACTGGCATGCGTATACTCTCGCATAGAGAGAAAATATTTCAGGATCCTTGTGTAGTGTTAGTGCACATGGACACATGGAAGTAATAAAAAATAAAAGTAGCTTTAAAAACACAAATACAAACAAAAACGTGTATGAACTTCTGAACCTGTTAATAAAAGTATCTAAATTACATTAATAACACACAGCATTGTTCATGGGATCTCACACGAACATCAACCTCCTGTTTTTTTTTGGGGGTGTAAATACATGATTCATACAATGATTCATGGAAGAACAAATTTGGGGGGGGGCTTCAGCCCCCTCAGCCCCCCCCCCCCTGGATCCTCGCCTGATTGAATGCCTCATACTTCAACACATCACATCACATATTCCCCTTGCTGAATCACAACACGGTTTTTGGCCACTACACTCCACAAACACTCTTCTAATAAACCTCACACAAAGAATATTACATGGCATCAACTCAGATAGGCCCCATCACAGAACACTTCTTATAACATTAGACATTAGTAAAGCTTTTGATGCTATCCCTCACCACAAACTAACAAACAAAATATATCACACAGACATGCACAATAACACCAAATGATGGTTGGCCAATTACCTGGCAGGCAGAAATGCTTACGTGTCATATAATGGCCAATCATGGCATATCAGAAATATTAAGAATGGAGTACCACAGGGCTCTGTTCTATCCCCCACACTCTTTAATCTATACATGCATGATATACCCAACCAGACACCTCAGAAAAACAAATCTCTTCCTACGCAGATAACATAACAATCACATGTACACATCATAACACAGACAAAGCCACAGAAATAATACAGCCATACCTTGATACACTCAACACATGGTTTATTACAAACAGACTCAAAATAGCCCAAGCCAAATCTACAGCAACATTTCTCACCGAATGGACAAAAGAACACATATACATTACTCAACTCTATATCAACAACACTCTAATACCACACACACACACCCTGAAAATTCTTGGTGATACGATACATCCATGTCATTTAAACAAATCACAAACATAAAAATAAATGCACACACCTACACTCAACACACTTAAATCAATCACTGGAACAACATTTGGACAAAATAGAGAAACTAATACTACAATATACAAACAATGCATACGCTCAGTGATGAATTATGCGAGTCCAGCATGGGCACCTAATCTCAGTGAGACACACCTCAACACCCTTCAGACCATACAAAACAAAGCATTAAAAACAATTACAAGCTGCACATATACAACACCTACAAACCACCTACAATATGAAACAAAAGTCCTAAAAGTCAAAAATCACCTTGACATGAGAGGCACACAAACACTGGCTGCAGCCTCCAAAAACACAGCACACTTAATAAAATCAATGAAAGTGGCCTTCGACTACATAGATGAGGAGACGATTAAAATAATAATTGTTACACTAATAAGACCGAAATTAGAATATGCTGTATCAATGTGGGCACCTAGCACAAAAAAGAACATAAGAAAATTAGAAAGAATCCAAAGAGCAGTGACAAAAATGGCACCCACACTGTCAAATCTGACATATGAATAAAGATTGGAAAATTACAGTTATCAAACTAGAACAGAGAATGGAAAGAGGCGATTTGTTGACCATTTTCAGAATTATGAAAGGGATGGAAGTTCTTGATAGAGACGACCTATTAAAGTGGGACAGAAGAGAAACGAGAGGACACGAAAAGAAACTAAAGACACTTACAGAAGAGACCTGAAAAAAAAAAAAGCTTCCCACATAGAGTGATCTATGTCTGGAACAAATTGAACAGAGAAACAGTGAATGCCAGAGCTATACACGATTTTAGGAACAAACTGGATGTGGAGAGATACGAAAATGGGTCACTATGAGCATAGCTATCGTCCTGTAAAATACAACTAGGTAAATTAATACTACATAGCAGAACACCCACACACACCAAGAAATATAAAAATAACTCCCAAATATCTATATCACACACAAATACTCTCTTCTCTTTCTCCAAAACCACCAAATACCAACCTCCAGAAACATATTCACAATCACAACTCCGTCTGGGGTATAGGCTGCATGTTATTGTGGCATAGTAGCATGCAGTTGATACTTTAGGGTCTATATGGAGTGCCTCTAAGGACCAGAGCCACACATCATTTTGTCTGTGATAGAAGAAAACTCTGTTCATAGAGAAATGAAGACAATTTTATACTACGACTGTCCCTCCATTATGCTCTCCCCCAACCCCTTGTAACATTTCTCTGAATATTCATTTCCTTTTTTTGCCTACCCTGTGGTGGAGGAAAAGAATGCTACCACCAAGTATTCCCACTTGAGTCATAAGAGGAGAAAAAACAGGACGGGGGATAGAATTAGGAATCCTGCTACCTGTAACCCCACAGGGGACATTCCTAAAAAAAGTAAAGGCATAAGAGGGTCTAGGAGTTTTCCAACCTGTACGCTAAGGTTTGGGTCTTTTAATGTCCATGGATGTGGTACAGATGAGAGTAAAAGGGAAGAGATAGGTAGTATGTCTGTGAGAAGAAAGATGGATATGCTGGCTTTCAGTGAAACTAAAATGAAAGGGAGGGGCGAGTGTGAGTTTGGGAGTGTAATTGAGAGGTTCTCAGGAGTGAAGAGGGGACGAGGGAGAGAAGGGGTGGCTATACTATTAAGTGAAGAGATAGGTAAACGTGTAGTGGAGTGGAAGGAGGTTTCTTCAAGGTTGATGTGGATGAAGGTGAATCTGGGAAGGGAGATGTGGGTTTTTGTAAGAGCGTATGGGTCTGATTGTGAGAAGAACGTAGAGGAAAGGGAGGCTTTTTGGGTAGATTTAAATGAGTGCATAGAGGGATTAGGGAGAAATGTCAATGTAGTTGTATTGGGAGACCTTAATGCTAGGGTAGGAAATTAACCAATAGACGAAGTGATTGGGAAATATGGAGTTCAAAGTAAAAATCGTAGTGGAGCATTGATGGTAGAGATGTGTCTTGAAAGAGAGTTGATGATAGCAAATGTTTAGGAAGAAAGTCAAGCATAAGTACACATGGTAGAGGGTGGTGGATGGAAAGGTGGCAGATAGAGCATTAATGGACTATATAGTGGTGACCAGGAGTATGGTAGGAACAGTTAAGGATGTACATGTTCTAAGGGGAGAGAGTGGGGGAATATCAGATCATTTTCTGGAAGATAAATTGAGAGAGGAGAATATGTGGAGAAAGAGGAAAAGGGCAGAAGGTTGGGAGGAACTTAGAGTGAACTGCTTAAATGAGAAAGAAAAGGAGAAGGAGTATAAGAAAAAGCTTAGAGAGGAGTAGGAGGGAGTGAAAGATAGAGTAGAACTAGGAGTGGTGGAGGAATGGGGATGGTTCAAAGAGGGCAGGAGGAAATAGAAGGAAGGGTAGTGAGTGGTGGGATGAGGAGGCAAATGGTGAAGAAGAGAAGAAGCAGGCTTTCATAGAGTGGCTACAAATTAGGACGAGGGAATCGTATGAGAGGTACAAAGTAAAGAGGAGGGAAGTTAAGCATAAGATAAAGGAAGTAAAGAGGAGAGCAGATGTGAAATGGGGTAAGAATATGACAGAAAATTTTGAAAGTAATAAAAAGATGTTTTGGAAAGAAATTAAAAGAGAAAGAGGAGGCAAAACAAGTAGAGAAGAAAAGGTAAAAGGTGCAGATGGAGAGATGACAATGGAAGAGAAGACAGTGAGAGGAAGGTGGGCAGAGTATTTTAGGGAGTTGCTAAATGTGAAGGATAGGGAGGGAAAGGTAGTTGCAGTGGGAAGAGCTGAGAAAATGAGTGATGAGTGAGAAAAATGGAGGAGAAATAGGGTAAGCTGAAGTGAAAGCAGCTGTTATGATGAGAGCAGGTAAGGCACCTGGGTTGGATGGATGCTATACAGAATGTCTGAAGAAAGGAGGTACAGTTATGGTGGACTGGCTGGTGAGGTTATTTAATGTTTGTTTAAGAGAGGGTAGAGTGCCAGAGGACTGGAGGAGTGCCTCTATAGTTCCAATTTACAAGGTAGTAGTTTCAGAGGGATCAGCTTGTTGAGTGTAGTTGGGAAGGCTTATGGTGAGGATATTGATTGAGAGGATTAGGAGAGGAACAGAGGGAGTAATTGGTGAGGAACAGTGTGGTTTTAGGACAGGTAGGGGATGTGTAGATCAGATTTTTGTGGTAAGACAGATATGTGAGAAAGCTATAGGAAAGGGTAAGGATGTTTTTTGGGCTTTTGTGGATTTGGAAAAGGCTTACGACAAGGTAGACAGGAAGACACTGTGAAAGGTATTGCAGATATATGGGATATGAGGAAAGCTGTTAGGAGCAGTTAAGAGTTTTTACGAGAGTAGTAGGGCTTGTGTTAGGATTAGAAATGGAGAGTGAATTGTTTGAGGTAAAGGTGGACTTCGTTAGGGATGTGTTATGTCGCCCTGGCTGTTCAATCTATAAATGGATGGGGTGGTGCGAGAGATGAATGCAAGGGTAGTGGGTCAGGGGTTGGAGATGATTAAAGAAAATGGAGAAAAGTGGGAAATAAGCCAGTTGTTGTTTGCTGATGACCCTGCGCTTGTAGCAGGATCAGAGGAGGGATTGAGGAAGTTAGTGACAGAGTTTGAGAAGGTGTGTAAAAGAAGGAAGCTGAAAATAAATGTGGGTAAAATTAAGGTGATGAGATGTACAAGGGGAGAGAGTGACAGCAGGCTGGAAGAGAATATTAAGGGAGAAAGACTGGAGGAAGTGGATAGTTTTGGGTACTTTGGTGCAAATGTGGCAGGAAAGGGAGTGGGGGTGGAGGTAGAATGTAGATTGAGAGAAGCGAATAAATGTCTTGGTGGATTAAAAAGTGTAATGAGAAATAGACATCTGGGAATGGATGCTAAGAGGGGGTTATACGAAGGAGTGATTGTGCCGACAGCACTGTACAGGGCAGAAACATGGAACATAAGAGAGGATGAGAGGAGTTTGAATGTGTTCAAGATGAAATGTCTGAGAAGTATGATAGGGGTTACTAGGCTAGAATGAGAAATGAGGGGGTGAGGATGAGAACAGGGGTAGAAGGGGAGTTGGGAGATAGGGTTGATGAAAGAGTATTAGGATGGTTTAGACCAGGGGTTCCCAAAGTGGTTGATATCGACCCCCAGGGGCTGATGAGTCCATCCAAGGGGTCGACAAATAGCCAAGGGGTCAGTAAATTGCTAGGGGGTCAATATCAACCCCCAGGGGTTCATGAAACCATCCAAGGGGTCGGAAGGGGTCGAAAAAGGGTTCAGTAGATTGCTAGGGGGTCGAAAGGGGTCAGTAAATTACTATGGGGTAGAAAGGTAGTCTTTAAAATTAAATTGTTAACATGAAATGACTCTGTTCTCTTCCCGTACTGAAAAAGTGAGAATAATCAACCAACCAATATCTAAACTTAAGGAAAAACCATGTCAGTTCACTCTGAGTTGAAAATCCTCCCCATTCTGTGTATGTAGGGAGAATCTCACATACACACAACCACATCGTGAATGAATATCAAGATGACGAGCTTGTGTAATATTATTGGCTTGAATATTACTTATAGTACATACATACATATACCAAGGCCTTTTCCCCCTTCCAAGGGAGGTAGCCAAAAAGGGAAAGGCATAAAAACACTCCCACCCATTTCATCCCTAAATACACTCCACACCCCTCCCACCCTTCCTCTCATCTGAGCACCTCCTGGATGACGGGTCATCGCTGCACCCTGCCCACCGCCCTGGGTCAGAAGCAGTGTCGCAAGACACAGTACATCCACAGCAAGGCCGCTTCATTTAATCGGCGACCCCCCCTCTCCGTCCCCCTTTGCATATAAGGCGAGGACGGGGAGAAATCCCTTCGGGCTGCGTCAAAAATTACTCACACATACTACCCCACCCCCCATCCCCCCGCCCATTCCTTCTCATGCAGTCACAACATCATCCATATACAACCATTCTCCACTCACCTCTGTCTTCTGTCCTCTCCCTTCCTTCCTCAACAGACATTCCCCTCTTCCCCAAAGCCCCCTTCACCCCATCCATCCACCTCATCCTAGGACGTCCCCTCATGTTCACTCCCTCCACATCTGCCTTCCATACCTCTTTTACTAGTCTTTCTTCACTCATTCTTTCCATGTGAATAATTAAAAAATATATAATACCACTCTTAAAGCTTATATTTATGTATATGTTTAAGTGTCTCTATCATCATTGGAACGTCATCGCCTTGTTGAATGTTACCATTTATCCCTTTTATATCAGATCAAAAATGATGATATCATTATTGATAACTAAAATTATGATAATGACAATAATAGAATAATAATAATAATAATAATAATAATAATAATAATAATAATAATGATGATAACTATAATAATAATAATATTACTAGTATCAATAACAACACCAATAATAATAATAAACTGACATAATTTGCGAATTCATAGTTTGGGGGTCTATAGAAAATCTTTAACTTTACTAGGGGGTCGAAGAGCTGAAAAGTTTGGGAACCCCTGGTTTAGACACATGGAAAGAATGAGCGAAGAAAGATTAGTAAAAGAGGTGTGGAAGGCAGAGGTGGAAGGAGTGAATATGAGGGGGCATCCTAGGATGAGATGGATGGATGTAAAAGGGGCATTAAATATGAGAGGAATGTCTGTTGGGGAAGGACAGGAGAGGACAGAAGATAGAGGTGAATGGAGAAGGGTTGTGTATGGATGATGCTGTGATGCATGAGGGGGAGTGGGTGGGGGATGGGGAGTGAGGAAGTATGTATGAGAAATCATTTGACGCAGCCCAAAGGGATTTCTCCCTGTCTTCTCCTTTTCTGCATGAGGGGACGGAGGGGTGTGTGTGCCAAATTAATGGAGCGGCCTTGCTGTGGATGTGCTGTGTCTTGCAACACTCACTACCCTTCCTTCTATTTCCTTCCGCCCTCCTTGTTCCACACACCATCTTTGCACACCTTATGGCTCCCTCCTTGAACCATCCCCATTCCTCCACCACTCCTAGTTCTACTCTATCCTTTATGCCCTCCCACTCCTCTTTCGGCTTCTTCTTATACTCATTCTCCTTTTCTTTTTCATTTGAGCAGTTCACTCTAAGTACCTCCCTACCTTCTGCCCTTTTCCTCTTTCTCCACTCTCAATTTACCTTCCACCAGAAAATCATCTGATATTCCCCAGCTCTCTCCCCTTAGAACATGTACATCCTTAACTCTTCCTACCATACTCCTGGTCACCACTATATAGTCCATTAACGCTCTATCTACCATCCTTCCATCCACCACCCTCTCTCGTGTGTACTTATGCTTGACTTTCTTCCTAAACACTGTATTTGCCATCATCAACTCTCTTTCAAGACACATCTCCACCATCAATTCTCCACTACGATTTTTACTTTGAACTCCATACTTCCCAATCACTCTGTCTATTGGTTCATTTCCTACCCTAGCATTAAGGTCTCCCAATACAACTACATTGACATTTCTCCCTAATCCCTCTATGCACTCATTTATATCTACCCAAAAGGCCTCCCTTTCCTCTACGTTCTTCTCAATTCCAGGTCCATATGCACTTACAAAAACCCACATCTCCCTTCCCAGATTCACCTTCATCCACATCAGCCTTGATGAAACCTCCTTCCACTCCACTACCCACTTACTTATCTCTTCACTTACTAGTATAGCCACCCCTTCTCTCCCTCGTCCCCTCCTCACTCCTGAGTACCTCCCAGCTACACTCCCAAACTGACAGTTATGTTGAGAAGAAAAGAGAAATTATGAAAAGGACATAATAGACAAATGTAAAGCTCAACCCAAATTATTTTATAGATATGTAAATGGCCAGCTGAAATATAAACAGGAAATACTTAAATTACGTCAAGTTAACAGAGCATACACAGAAGCTATAGAAATGGCAGATATTATGAACAAACATTTCAAATCTGTATTCACCTAAGAGGAAAAAAAATCTACAGAAATGTGATAAAAGAATTGAAGTAAGATTTCCTCCAATGAAGAAATTAAATATTACTCCGAATGAAATAAGGAATCAAATATTATAGCTTGACATTAACAAGTTGCATGGCCCGACGGAGTTGCAAACTGGATACTAAAGGAATGTATAGGTGAACTAATAGGAAAAATATACAAAATAATTGAATGTTCACTCAAAGAAGGAAAATTACGAGAAGACTGGAAAAATGTCAATATAGTGCCAGTATATAAAGGGGGAAATAAGGAAGACCCAACAAATTATAGACCAGTGTCCCTAACAAGTACAAAAGTTAAAATTTGTGAGAGAACCATCAAAGATAGATGGACAAAATATACATACATACATATACCAAGGCTTTTTCCCCCTTACAAGGGAGGTAGCCAAAAAGGAAAAGGCATAAAATCATTCCCACCCATTCCATCCCTGAATACACTCCACACCCCTCCACCCTCCCTCTTATCTTAGCACCTCCTGGTGCTATACTGAACCCAAGGCAATTTGGATTCAGACAAGGAAGATCATGTACTACTAATTTGAGTTGTTTCTATTCAAGATTGATAGATATATTGCAAGAAAGGGATGGCTTGGCAGACTGTGCCTTACTGGACCTACAAAAGGCATTTCATAAAGTACCACACAGAAAATTGCCATATAAACTGGGAACAATATGAGACATACATGGAAAACTATTGAATTGGATGGAGGACTTCCTACATGGAAGAAAAATGAGAGTGGTGCTCAGAGACAAATATTCAAAATGGGAAGAAATGAGTAGTGGCATCCCACAGGGGGTTAGTACTATAGTCAGCGCAACGAGAAATGACCGCTAAGGTGTGGCTAGGAGATTTCCCGGTGTTGCCACACATGGGCATCCATGGCGAGAACGTGCGTGTGGATGTAATGTTTTCTGAATGCAGTGTGAGGGGGGCGGGGCCAGAGATTAGATGTAGCGGTAATATCGCTCTCTCATCCTCATATGCCATGTCTAGACTCGAGGAAACGAAACCTTTGTATAGAAAACATTGCTTTGATTTTTACTTCAGTGGTGGTGTGTGACAAAAAATTATAATATAATTATATGTGGCAACATTATAAAAACATAAAATATAATTATAAAATAAAATAAAATTATGAAATAATTATATGTGGCACCACAGGGGGACTCCCAGTGCTCCGCCCTAACGGCCATTTCTCAATGCAACGAGTATAGCTCCGATAATGTTTGCTATATATGTAAATGATATGGATGAAGAAGGTATTAAAAGTTACATGAACTGCTTTGCGGATGATGCAAAATTATTAAAGAGAATAAACTCAGAAATAGACTGTGACTGACTCATTAGAGAGTGATATGAACAAAGTCTCAGAGTGGAGCAAGAGATGGGAGGTAGAATTGAACATCAAGAAGTGCAATATAATTGAATTTGGAAAAAGCAAGAAGAGAATATCAGGACAGTATAAAATTGATGGAAAAAAGTAAAGAAAGTAAATTCTGAAAGGAGAAGATGGGGTACCTTATATTTCCGTGTATAAGACGACTTTTGTATAAGACGAGGTACAAAATTATTCTTAATTTATCTCATATCGGTAGTATAAGACGACTGCTAAATTACAAAAGCATCAGTGTATCAAACCTACCGTATAAAAAGAATCGTTTTGATTACGTTAATCAGCTGTTTTTTCCACTTTTTCTCTTTTCTTTCTATTACTTAATTGTATCCTTATACCAGATAAATTATTTACTGTATCCTTATAAATTCAAAATAAATGAAATAACAAAGCAAATCATGTATCATGATTTTCTGAGAGTACACGTCAACTAAAAAAAAAATTATTTGTTTACGTTCCTGGTTCGACGTAGCTCACTCCACCACACACAACGGTTGGCACACAACAATCTTGCGTTAATCAGCTGCTTGCCCATATCAATCATGGAGCCACCAACTAAGAGAAGAAAATACGAGGCAAGTTTCAAATTCTAAAACATGGTTGGCACGAAGCAATACTGATATTGCTGTTATTCCAGGTGGCTTAACTTCTGTACTTCAGCCACTTGATGTAAGTTTAAACAAACCGTTTAAAGATAACGTTAGGTATCAATGGAACGAGTGGATGACGAATGGAGAGAAGTCATTTACAAAAGGTGGAGCTATGCGTAGTGCATCACATGATGTTCACTGCGAGTTTGTTATTAAAGCTTGGGAAATGGTTAAGGTCGAAAGAATCATAAAATCCTTTAAAAAATGTGGAATCTCTAATGCCATGGATGGCACTGAAGATGATTTATTGTATGAAAGTGATGACGAAGCCGAAGTCGACTCACCAGAACCGGACTGGGATCCCTACGATGGCATATTTGAGGAATCTTGTGATATGTTCGAACAACTTTTCGAAACAGCGAGTGATGATTGTGACGAGTTTGAAGGGTTTTATATAAATAAAGAAATAAAGTTTTATCATGTTTTAAGTTTTAAATGTAATGTAATGTAATTTCATTGAAAATAAAGGTTTTAGAAATACGTTTTATGCGTAATATTGATGATGATTAGAAATTAAGTTTTATAATTTTATAATTTCTAAATTTTCTATGTTTTAAATGCAACTACTGTAATATATATTTTTTATTGATAAATAAACGTTTATGTACTGTAATCCAAAAATTTTATTTTCAGTCTTAAAAATTAATGAAAAGTTAGCGAAAGAAAAAGGTTGCTATGAACGCAACCAGTGCTTGATGTTTACATTTTTTTCAGCTGTGTTAAATGTGTTTACGTAGAGTAGTTAAAAGTACCGAAATTTCATTAATATAGAATTATTCCTCGAATTTATTAACAATTGCCATTTACTATAAAGATATGCCAATGATATATTTGGTAAATATGGTTTAATTACCTTTATTACCAGTTCTTATCATAATGTGAATCATTTCCTGTGTATCGGTGGTTATCGGCAGGCTAGCCTACCAAGTCATCTCACGTAGAATTCAAGGTCTGATTTTTATAATGGTAGTATAAGACGACCCCCAATTTTAAGGGGTGAATTTTTGGATTTTAGGGTCGTCTTATACGTGGAAATATACGGTATATAGTATTTCTTGAAAACTAACAATCCTAAGATAACACAATATTTCTTCCCTGAGTGACTCATGGGCCTGCCCTGAAGCTGTTGCCAGTTCCTGGTAGCTGTTGGTCTCCTGCAAAAGAAACCTGGGGCAATGGATTGACCAAAAAGTCTTTTTCCTTTATATGGGAGGGTAACCAAATCAAAGAGTACACCCACACACTGTACAGTGGAGTCCTCCAAGAGGAATTACTTTCACTTGCAATTTTCAACTTTTTCACAAGTGATAGTGAATACTCCTTCATCATTCAAGGATCAATTAAATACTTACACACTTGAAGATCCCTGCTTGGAGACTAAGTGCAGACTAACTAGAAGCTCCAGGTTGGTAAGAGCCAGCCATGACTCCCTTTTAAGGCGACTTTCATCCTCACTAAGACAGAGGGCAGCTCCATGGCAAAAGTGTTTTCTGCCAATACAAATAAAGAGTATAAATGAAATACTGGCACAATGTATAACATTATTCATACATACATATAAATTGATCTTTTCCCCCTTATAAGAGAGGTGACCAGCAATGTTCCTTCTAATTCTTTGCTGCATGTGCAGAAATTTGCTTGTGTGCAAACTTTGGTTTCTCTGAAAAGTATGTGCACACCCATGTATTTACCTAGTTGTATTAAACAGGAAGGGGAGCTGTGCTTGCGATGACCCGTTTTTATATCTCGCAAGATCAAGTTTGTTCTTAAATTCTAGTATTGTGTTTGCACACTATTTTTTCATCCAATTTGTTCCATATATCTATCACTCTGTGTCGGAAGCTTTTCTTCTTCAGGTCTCTTTTGTAGTTATCCTGTTTGAGTTTCATTGCATGTCCTCTCGTTTTTCCTCTGTCCCACTTTAATAAGTCCTCTCTATCAAGGTGTTCTTTTCATTTCATAGTTTTGTAGATGGTTAGTAGGTCCCCTTGTTCTCTTCCTTGTTCCAGGGTTGGCAATTCCAGTTCGGCCAGTTATTATTCATATGCCATCTTTGTCGTTGCTCTTTGTATTCTTTCTAATTTTCTTATATTCTTTTTTGTACTGGTGACCATATCAGCACTGCATATTCCAGTTTTGGCCTTATCAGTGTTTGTAATATTTTCTTAATCATCTCCTTATCCAGTGTTTGTAATATTTTCTTAATCATCTCCTTATCCAGGCACTAACCCCTGTGGGATGCCACTACTCATTTCTTCCCATTTTGAATATTTGTCTCTGAGCACCACTCTCATTTTTCTTCCATGTAGGAAGTCCTCCATCCAATTCAATAGTTTTCCATGTATGTCTCATATTGTTCCCAGTTTATATGGCAATTTTCTGTGTGGTACTTTATGAAATGCCTTTTGTAGGTCCAGGAAGGCACAGTCTGCCAAGCCATCCCTTTCTTGCAATATATCTATCAATCTTGAATAGAAACAACTCAAATTAGTAGTACATGATCTTCCTTGTCTGAATCCAAATTGCCTTGGGTTCAGTATAGCACCAGGAGGTGCTAAGATAAGAGGGAGGGTGGAGGGGTGTGGAGTGTATTCAGGGATGGAATGGGTGGGAATGATTTTATGCCTTTTCCTTTTTGGCTACCTCCCTTGTAAGGGGGAAAAAGCCTTGGTATATGTATGTATGTATATTTTGTCCATCCATCTTTGATGGTTCTCTCACAAATTTTAACTTTTGTACTTGTTAGGGACACTGGTCTATAATTTGTTGGGTCTTCCTTATTTCCCCCTTTATATACTGGCACTATATTGACATTTTTCCAGTCTTCTCGTAATTTTCCTTCTTTGAGTGAACATTCAATTATTTTGTATATTTTCGTAATTTTCCTTCTTTGAGTCAACATTCAATTATTTTGTATATTTTTCCTATTAGTTCACCTATACATTCCTTTAGTATCCAGTTTGCAACTCCGTCGGGCCATGCAACTTGATAATGTCAAGCTATAATATTTGATTCCTTATTTCATTACAAAGGATTACAAAGGCGGAGCATGCCGACAGGAGACCTTTTGATCCATATCTTGGTCGGATGCAAAAGAAAAAATCATATTAATAATAAAATAATAAATAAAAACTATAATAATGTAAATAACAAATAAAATACATAAATAAATGCATAGGTATAGTTAAATAATAAACAAACAGGTAAATAGTAAATAATAATAAATTGACATATAACTAATAATAAATGAAAATCAGACAGACATATTATAACAAAACAAAAACAAATAATATAAGATAAATTATAATCATTACAGCATCTTACTTAGGTATTTATCTAAATGATTCTTAAAGCTTCGAACTGAACTACATTGCACTACCTGTGCAGGAAGTTTATTCCATTCATTAACTACACGGTTGGCAAAGTTGTTTCTACCTACTTCCAAATTGAATCTATTTCCGGACAGTTTGAGACCATTGTTTCTTGTCTGATTCTCATTCAATGTGAAAATTTGGTCACTTTTGATGTTGTCAATTCCCTTTAAAATCTTAAAGACCTGTATCAAGTCACCTCTGAGTCTACACTTTTTTAGGGAAAACAGATTCATGTGCTTTAGTTGATTTTCGTATGATTTATTTTTGATATTTGGAATCAGTTTTGTGGCTCGCCATTGTACTTTTTCCAGTCTGTCAATGTCTTTAATGAGATTCGGTGTCCATACGGAAACAGCATATTCCAAATGTGGACGAACTAACGATTTATATAGCTTGTTAATGAGTGATGGACTTTTGAAATCAAAAGATCGCGCAATCAGTCCCAGAATCTTATTTGCTTTCTCAGAGGCTGAAATATACTGCTTGGATGAATTGAGGTCGTTACTGATAATTACGCCGAGATCTTTTTCACTATCCACTTTTGTTAACGAATTTCCAAATAACTTGTAATTGTACTTACTGTTATTTTTACCTATGTGCATTACCTTGCATTTACTTGTGTTAAATTTCATTAGCCACTTTTCAGACCATTGCTGTAAATTATCTAAATCTTCTTGAATATCTAATTGGTTTGAGTGATCATTTGCCACTCCGCACAGTTTTGTATCATCAGCAAATTTGGAAACAGTAGATTCTAGTCCATGGTCTATATCATTTATATATACTATGAATAGAAGTGGCCCAAGAACGGAACCCTGAGGAACTCCACTTGCAACACTTTTCCATCCAGAAGTTTTTCCATTTAAAACAACTCTCTGTTTTCGACCATTCAACCAATTAATAGTCCAACCTAATAGGCTACCACTTATTCCATGCAAAGCTAATTTAGTAAGTAGTCTTTCGTGTGGGACGGTATCAAAAGCTTTTGCAAAGTCTAGATATATTAAATCTATATTGTTTCTTTTGTCATAATTCGAGTAAGTTAGTCATGCAAGAACGTTTCTGTCTGAAACCATGCTGGCTATCATTTATCAAACGGTTACTTTCTAAATGACGTTCGATAGCATCTCTGATGATAGTTTCCATTATTTTTCCTACGATTGAAGTCAAACTTATAGGCCTATAGTTATTTGGTTTCTTTTTGTCACCTTTTTTCAATATGGGAGTAATGTTAGCTAGCTTCCATTCTCTTGGGTCATCTCCGGATATGATGGATTTCTTGAAAATAATTTCTAATGGAACAACAATCTCATTTTTCATTTCCTTTAAGATTCTTGGATGCCAACCGTCAAGCCCTGGTGTTTTATTAACTTTGAGTTTGTCTATACACCTTTTAATTTGTTTTTTTGTTATATTTACCGTAGTGAGTAAGTTTACCCCAGACTTTTCACAGGTTTCAGTTTGGAATTCACTTTCAGGTGTTTCGTTTATGAATACCGAACTAAAATAATTGTTTAAGATATTACACATTCCTTCATTTGAATATTCAAGTTGACCGTCAGCAGATAATAGTGGACCAATGTGATTCCTAACAACCTTTTTATCTCTAATGTAACTATAGAATTCTTTGGGATTCTCTTTGGATTTCTCAGCGATGTTCATTTCGTATTGTCGTTTTCTTTTTCTTATTGTCTTTTTTAAATCTCTCTGTATTGATACATAACTTTCATAGTCATAAGATGCACCCGAGCACTTATATTTCTTATAAGCCTGTCTCTATTTACCAATACTTTTTTAAGTTTCTTTGTCGAGCCACTTTGGGCGAGCCTGATTTGGGGGACGTCTGTCCTTAAAAGGAATGTAAGTTTGAAACATCTTAGTGAGCGTATTTTGAAATATTTCCCACATCTGATCTACAGTAATATTTAATTTCTACATTGGAGGAAATCTTACTTCAATTCTTTGATCACAGTTCTGTAGATTTTTTTCCTCTTAGGTGAATACAGATTTGAAATGTTTGTTCATAATATCTGCCATTTCTATATCTTCTGTGTATGCTCTGTTAACTTGACGTAATTTAAGTATTTCCTGTTTATATTTTAGCTGGCCATTTACATATCTATAAAATAATTTGGGTTGAGCTTTACATTTGTCTATTATGTCCTTTTCATAATTTCTCTTTTCTTCTCAACATAACTGTCAGTTTGAGAGTGTAGCTGGGAGGTACTCAGGAGTGAGGAGGGGACGAGGGAGAGAAGGGGTGGCTATACTAGTAAGTGAAGAGATAAGTAAGTGGGTAATGGAGTGGAAGGAGGTTTCATCAAGGCTAATGTGGATGAAGGTGAAGCTGGGAAGGGAGATGTGGGTTTTTGTAAGTGCATATGGACCTGGAATTGAGAAGAACGTAGAGGAAAGGGAGGCCTTTTGGGTAGATATAAATGAGTGCATAGAGGGATTAGGGAGAAATGTCAATGTAGTTGTATTGGGAGACCTTAATGCTAAGGTAGGAAATGAACCAATAGACGGAGTGATTGGGAAGTATGGAGTTCAAAGTAAAAATCGTAGTGGAGAATTGATGGTGGAGATGTGTCTTGAAAGAGAGTTGATGACAGCAAATACAGTGTTTAGGAAGAAAGTCAAGCATAAGTACACATGAGAGAGGGTGGTGGATGGAAGGATGGTAGATAGAGCGTTAATGGACTATATAGTGGTGACCAGGAGTATAGTAGGAAGAGTTAAGGATGTACATGTTCTAAGGGTAGAGAGTGGGGGAATATCAGATGATTTTCTGGTGGAAGGTAAATTGAGAGTGGAGAATAGGTGGAGAAAGAGGAAAAGGGCAGAAGGTAGGGAGGTACTTAGAGTGAACTGCTCAAATGAAAAAGAAAAGGAGAATGAGTATAAGAAGAAGCCGAAAGAGGAGTGGGAGGGCATAAAGGATAGAGTAGAACTAGGAGTGGAGGAGGAATGGGGATGGTTCAAGGAGGGAGTCATAAGGTGTGCAAAGATGGTGTGTGGAACAAGGAGGGCGGAAGGAAATAGAAGGAAGGGCAGTGAGTGGTGGGATGAGGAAGCAAAGAAAGGTGTAGAAGAGAAGAAACAAGCATTCATAGATTGGCTACAAATTAGGACGAGGGAATCGTATGAGAGGTACAAAGTAAAAAGAAGGGAAGTTAAGCATAAGATAAAGGAAGTAAAGAGGAGAGCAGATGTGAAATGGGGTAAGAGTATGACAGAAAATTTTGAAAACAATAAAAAAATGTTTTGGAAGGAAATTAAAAGAGAAAGAGGAGGTGAATCAAGTAGAGAGGAAAAGGAAAAAGGTGCAGATGGAGAGATGATAATGGAAGAGAAGGCAGTGAGAGGAAGGTGGGCAGAGTATTTTAGGGAGTTGCTAAATGTGAAGGAGGATAGGGAGGGAAAGGTAGTTGCAGTGGGAAGTGCAAAGAAAAGGAGAGTGATGAGTGAGGAAAATGGAGGAGAAATAGGGAAAGATGAAGTGAAAGCAGCTGTTGAGATGATGAGAGCAGGTAAGGCACCTGGTCTGGATGGATGTCATACAGAATGTCTGAAGAAAGGAGGTAGAGTTATGGTGGACTGGCTGGTAAGGTTATTTAATGTTTGTTTAAGAGAGGGTAGAGTGCCGGAGGACTGGAGGAGTGCCTGTATAGTTTCGTTTTACAAAGAAAAGGGGGACAAGTGTGAGTGTAGTAGTTTCAGAGGGTTAGCTTGTTGAGTGTAGTTGGGAAGGCTTATGGGAGGATATTCATTGAGAGGATTAGGAGAGGAACAGAGGGAGTAATTGGTGAGGAACAGTGTGGGTTTAGGACAGGTAGGGGTTGTGTAGATCAGATTTTTGTGGTAAGAGAGATATGTCAGAAAGATATAGGAAAAGGTAAGGATTTTTTTGGGGCTTTTATGGATCTGGAAAAGGCTTATGACAGGGTAGACAGGAAGGCACTGTGGGAGGTACTGCAGATATATGGGATAGGAGGAAAGCTGTTAAAAGCAGTCAAAAGTTTTTACGAGAGTAGTAGAGCTTGTGTTAGGATAAGAAATGGAATGAGTGAATGGTTTGAGGTAAAGGTGGGACTTCGTTAGGGATGTGTTATGTCGCCCTGGCTGTTCAATCTTTACATGGATGGGGGTGGTGCAAGAGGTGAATGCAAAGGTCAGGGGTTGGAGATGATTAAAGAAAATGGAGAAAAGTGGGAGGTGAGCCAGTTGTTGTTTGCGGACGACACTGCGCTTGTAGCAGGATCAGAGGAGGGATTGAGGAAGTTAGTGACAGAGTTTGAGGTGTGTGAAAGAAGGAAGATGAAGATAAATATGGGCAAAAGTAAGGTGATGAGATGTACAAGGGGAGAGAGTGACAGCAGGTTGGAAGTGAGCATTAAGGGTGAAAGACAGGAGGAAGTGGATAATTTTAGATACTTGGGGGTAGAGATAGAATGTAGATTGAGAGAAGCGTGTAAATGACTTTGTGGATTGAAAAAGGTAATGAGAAATAGACATCTAGGAATGGATGCTATGAGGAGGTTATATGAAGGAGTGATTGTGCCAACAGCATTGTAAGGGGCAGAAACATGGAACATGAGAGAGAAATTGAGAAGAAATTTGAATGTGTTTGAGATGAAATGTCTGAGAGGTATGATAGGGGTTACTAGGCTGGATAGAGTGAGAAATGAGGAGGTGAGGAGAACAGGGGTGGAAAGGGAACTGGGAGATAGGGTTGATGAAAGAGTATTAGGATGGTTTGGACACATGGAAAGAATGAGTGAAGAAAGATTAGTAAAAGAAGTGTGGAAGGCAGAGGTGGAAGGAGTGAATATGAGGGGGCGTCCTAGGATAAGATGGATGGATGGGGTGAAAGGGGCATTACAAAAGAAAGGAATGTCTGTAGAGGAAGGGCGGGAGAGGACAGATGATAGGGGGGAATGGAGAGGGGTTGTGTATAGATGATGCTGTGATGCATGAGGGGGAGTGGGTGGGGGATAGGGGGGTGAGGAAGTATGGGGAAAAAAAAAAATACACAGCCCGAAGGGATTTCTCCCCATCTCCTTTTCTGCATGGGGGGACGGAGAGGGGGGGTCGCCGAATTTATGAAGCGGCCTTGCTGTGGATGTGTTGTCTTGCGACACTGCTTCTGACCAAGGGCAGTGGACAGGATGCAGGGATGACCCGTCATCCAGGAGGTGCCAAGATAGGAGGGAGGGAGGAGGGGAGTGGAATGTATAGGAAATGGAATGGGTGGGAGTGGTTTCTATGCCTTTTTCTTTTTGGCTACCCCCACCATGTATGTATGTCTTAGTTTGGTATATATTTTCCATTTCTCAGTTTTTTTTCCTTCTACCTTTTCCAGGCTTTATCTCTTCTGTATTTTGCCTCCCGGCACTTTTTATTATACCAGGATTTTATATATACCCTTTACCGTATTTTCCGGCTTAAATGCGCATCGGGTTATAATGCACACCCATGCACTTCGTTATCTCAGTACACAGATAGCGCGCACCGACGTATAACGCGCATGCCCGATCGCCATCTAGCGAGAGAATCGAGAACCATGTTGTGCGTTGGTCCCTTATTACTTTGTAGCTTAAATAGTTTGTAGGAAATATGATCTAAAAATGTTTATTGAAAGTAAAATATACAGAAATATTTCGGGATTTTTACAGAAAATGTTCATTTTATATCTTGAGGAAATAATTCGTCCTTACCATTTTTTATTTAATACTGAATCAAACTACAGACTGTTTCGTTTTAGCTTTGAACCTGCAATGACAGTGGTGAAATAGGACAGTCATCGAGGTGACGTTTAGTTAATATAACTCCCGAAAGAGGGTGTTGTAGTCAGGTGTTTGACACGAGTTTATGAACGGCCGCAACGGAATTTGTACCATACCTAAAGTGAAGCAACAAAGCCAACATAAAAATTCAAACTAGGATGCTGTGAACAAGGGCAAATATCATGAATATTGATCATGTTTCATGGTATTTAGGCCTATTTAAATATGAAAAATAAGATTCGATAGATACCTACCTATACCAAATATTTATATACGGTAGCCCATGCTGGCGTATTCTTTCATGTCACCATGGCTGTTCTTCTTGTTCTCACGGAACGTCACGGAGAAGTGTGCCGTCCCGACTTTATGACGGCCAACATCGTCACGTTGTTGTGAAAAAAATTACACACACAGCCGCAGAATTTTTATTGTAGGCCGTAGATAATGCGCACCACCGGATAACGTGCACCCCCAATTTTTAGGCCCTTCCAACGGAAAAAAGTCGCGCACTATACGCCGGAAAATACGGTACTTTTTTGTCTAGGTACATACTTATCCACTCCTTGATTATAGATTTTCTTCCATATTGTCCATTTCTATTCCACCTTTCTTTTTTCATTATTAAATTTTTCCCAATTTGCTTCTCGAAATAATTTTCTAAGTTTCTCAAAATCTGTTTTATTATACATTAGTCTTCCTTTCCTGTGCTTTTTGTTAATTTCTATATTTGTTTCATCATTTAATTCTAGTTCTAGTAGTATGTGATCACTTTTTCCAATTGGTGTCTTGTATTCGATTTTATCCACAATTTTGGGTTCTGATGTGAATATCAAATCCAATCTTGAGGGTTCATCATTATTTCTATATCTGGTATTTTCCTTGACCCATTGTGTCAATGTGTAATCAATGGTCATTTCCAGTAATATGTTTCCCCAGTGATCTTCACCTTTCACAGTCATTTCTTCCCAACATATCTCTTTTGAGTTAAAATCACCCATTACTAATTTCCTTCTTTAGTATTTCATTTAGTGTTTTTCTTGTGTCTTCCAGCATTTTGGAGCGTTCACTTTCATTCCATGCACGAGTTTTAGGTGGGATATAAATCACTGCATACTATCTATTTTTCATATCTCTATCCTCAACTCGTCATAATCAACTCCACATTGTTCTCTCCTTCTGTGATTTTTGTCACATTTAGGCCTTTCTTGGTTAGCAACATCACTCCTCCACCCTGCTTTGTTTCTCTATTTCTGTACCAACAATTATATAATCCTTGGCCTATACTATTTGGTGGTAATGATCCTTTCAATTTTGTCTCCACAATCCCCATTATGTCTAGTTTTTCTTGTTCCAGATTCAATTCATCGATTCCTGATATCAATCCGTCTATGTTGGTATATATTATCTTTAATTTTTTCCCTTATCTTTCTTTTCTTCTTAACTTCCTTTTCCCTTGTGTACCATTTCCTCAGTCTCAAGTCTATCACTCTCCAACAACACTCCTTCCTTTCATTTTCTATTCTTTTCTCGTTCTTTTCCTTGCCTTCCTCATTAAGTGTTTTTCCCTTTTCTTTTTCCTCATCACTCAATTCCTTTTTTATCCATAGACTTTTGTAGTTTTTACTTTTTGCTAGTTTTCCTACGTTTGTTAATATTTCTTCTGCTATCCTCTGTGATTTAAGTTTTTTTTTGAGAGGTCTATTCTTCTCTTCAGAATATTTGCTCATCCTGTAGATTTCTTCTATTGCCTTTTCAAGTCCTTGCCCCTCCTCCTGTATTTCTCTTAGTATCTCTGTCACTACATTCTTCTCCTCTTTTTCCCTTTGGAAACTTATTAGTCCATGTTTCTCTTTGATACCATAGATTACAATACATTTTTTTTTTGTCTATTGTGTCTCTTACCCAATCTCTTTTTTCCTTTATTACTTCTATCACTGTGTCTTTTGTACTTTCCTTCATTTGTTCTTTGACTATTTCTTTAAATACTATTTATTGGTTTTCTTTGTCTTTCATTTGGTTTTTGATTTCCATCATGTTTGATTTTTGTTTTATATTTTCACCAACTTTGCCTGCCTCTATTAATATCTTTTCATTAATTTCCCTCAACAAAGTTTCATTTATGTTTGTCTTCACTTTTCATCTTTTCATTATCATTTTTTACTTTAGCCAGTTCCCTTTTCATTTCTTCCATTTCCGTAATTAATAGTGCATTTTCCTTCCTCAATTCACTCACTTCTTTGTCTAATTGGTTATGTTCCCTTATCCATTTAACAATATCCCTTTTCATTTCAAATATTTCTTGGTTTATTAGTATGCTTTTGAGGTCGATACCTCTTTCTGTTCTGAATCCATGGAATTATTCATATTTATATCTAGGACTGTCTATGTTGCATATTTTCTTTCTAACCACTCCCAAAGGTGTTTCATACTTACTCATACCTAATCTTCTTTTGGTTGTCTCTGTGTATGTCAATTTATCATCTTTTTTTTCTATTCTTGTTAAACTTAAATCACTTTGCTACATCATGGTACCAATCATCATTGCCCCCTTCTGATCTGTTTACTAGGTAAATCGCCAATTTTCAGTTGAAGAATCCCTAGATTTAGCGCTAGCTCGCGGAGCGTTTTCAGGTACATTCGATTCGTTTGACTGTCACTGTGTGAGTCATCATCTGATCATTTAAGCAAATATGCACAATTTGTAAGTTTGTATTACATATTACCTCCACAAAGCAATGACCCAACAAATTAATATTCATTTCATTTACAATGAAAGTAGAGTTAGAAAAAAAACAAAAAAAAAGCATGTATTGGTTTGCCAGTTTGCAAGTTACCATATCTTTAGAGAATTTATAAGATAATGTTTAGGTGGAACTTCTTTACTGAATGAATTTTAATATAATTTGATAACCTTACAAGCACAATAGTTAAAATATGTGAAAAAGTCTGCAAAAGTAAATGGACTAATCATCTAGAAGAAAACAATATACTAAATCCAAAACAATTTGTTTTTAGACAAGGAAGATCATGTGCCACAAATTAATTTGTTTTTATTCAAGATAAATATATATAATGCAAGAAAGGGACAGATGGGCAGATTGTGCTTTCCTGGATTTAAAAAAGACATTTGATAAAGTACCACACAAAAAGCTACAAAGAAAACTTGAAACAACAGGTGTACAAGAAAAATTAATGAAATGGATGGAAGCTTTTTTGCATGGGAGAAAAATGAGGGTGGTACTTAGAGATAAAAACTCGATCTGGGAAGAAATGATAAGTGGAGTCCCACAAGGTTCAGTAACTCCGATAATGTTTGCTATATATATAAATGATATGGCTGAAGGTGTAGAATGTTGTATGAACTTCTTTGCAGATGACACAAAACTACAAAAGAAAATATATACATATATATACCAAGGGCTTTTTCCCCCTTACAAGTGAGGTAGCCAAAAAACAAAGGCATAGAAACCACTCCCAACCATTCCATCCCCTACATACTCCACTCCCCTCTATCCTCTCTCTTATCTTGGTACCTCCTGGATGACGGGTTATTCCTGCATTTTGTCCATTGCCCTGGGTCAGAAACAGTGTTACAAGACACAGCACATCCACAGCAAGGCTGATTCATTACATTGGTGACCCCCTCTCTCCATCCCCTCATGCAGAAAAGGAGAAGATGGGGAGAAATCTCTTTGTGCTGTGTCAATCTATTTTTCATACATACACCCTCAAACCCCCATCTCCCCACCCAACCCCCTCATGCATCACGGCATCATCCATACACAACCGTTCTCCATTCACCCCTATCTTCTGTCCTCTCCCATCCTTCCTCAACAGACATTCCCCTCTTTCCCAATGCTCCTTTTACCCCATCCATCCATCTCGTCCTAGGCCGACCCCTCATGTTCACTCCTTCCACCTCTGTCTTCCAGTATGGAAGAGTCTTTCTTCATTCATTCTTTCCATGTGTGCAAACCATCCCAATACTCTTTCATCAACCCTATCTCCCAACTCCCTTTCCACCCCTGTTCTACTCCAGAAAGTACAGAAAAAGACTGAATCACTACAAAGACTGGAACTTCAACATTAAGAAATGTAATATAATAGTTTGGAAAAAGTAAAAAAAAAAAGAATATCAGGACAATATAAAATCTGTACAAAGGAAGCAAAGGAAGTTGGCTTGGAAAAGGACCTAGGAGTAATGATCACCAAAGACATGTCACCAGACAAGAATATAAACAAAATAGTCATAGAAACCTACAATTTACTAAGATCAATAAAGGTGGCTTTTAATTACTTGGCTTAGGTAATGGTAAAAAAAATTTAGTCACACTGATAAGACCAAGATTAGAGTATGCTGTGACATTATGGACACCCAGTACTAAAAAGAATATAAAGAAATTAGAAAAAATCAAAAGAGCAATGACAAAGATGGCACCAACACTTTTAAAATTGACATACGAACAAAGATTGTCTAAACTGAAACTACCAACCCTGGAACAAAGAGAAAGTGGAGATCTATTTGTACCAGGAGTGGCCAATTAAACCAATTAAGAAAATGGGATAAAGCACTACAAAGACAAGTGTGCGGTCACTTTGTAAGCTGAACCAAGACTGAATCCGACGCCAAGCAACGCCAACAAGCTCAGACTTGTCAGGAAAAACATACATACATACATACACCAAAGGCTTTTTCCCCCTTACATGGGCGGGTAGCCAAAAAGAAAAAGGTATAGAAACCACTCCCACCGATCTCAACCCCCACAATATTCCACTCTCCTCCACCCTCCTCCCTCCCTCTTATCTTAGCACCTCCTGGATGACAGGTCATCCCTGCATCCTGTCCACTGCCCTTGTTCAGAAACAGTGTTGCAAGACAGCACATCCACAGCAAGGCCGCTTCATAAATTCAGCGACCCCCCCCCCACTCTCCATCCCCTCATACAGAAAAGGAGAAGACATGGGAGAAATCCCTTCGGGTTGCGTCAAATTTTTTCTCATACATACTTCCTCACTCCCCATCCCCCACCCACTCCCCCTCATGCATCACAGCATCCTCCATACACAACCCTTCTCCATTCACCCCTATCTTCTCTCCTCTCCCATTCTTCCTCAACAGACATTCCTCTCTTTTGTAATGACCATTTCACCCCATCCATCCATCTCATCCTAGGACGCCCCCTCATATTCACTCCTTCCACACCTCTTTTACTAATCTTTCTTCACTCATTCTTTCCATGTGTCCAAACCATCCTAATACTCTTTCATCAACCATATCTCCCAACTCCCTTTCCACCCCTGTTCTTCATCACCTCCTCATTTCTCACTCTATCTAGCCTAGTAACCCCTATCATACTTCTCAGACATTTCATCTCAAACACATTCAAACTCCTTCTCTCTTCTTCTCTTATGTTCCATGTTTCTGCCCCGTACAGTGCTGTTGGCACAATCACTTCTTCATATAACCTCCTCCTACATCCATTCCCAAATGTCTATTTCTCATTATACTTTTTAATCCACCAAGGCATTTACTTGCTTCTCTCAATTTACATTCTACCTCCACCCCCACTCCTCCCTTTCCCGCCACATTTGCACCAAAGTATCTAAAACTATCCACTTCCTCCAGTCTCTCACCCTTAATGCTCACTTCCAGCCTGCTGTCACTCTCTCCCCTTGTACATCTCATCACCTTACTTTTGCCCATATTTATCTTCAACTTCCTTCTTTCACACACCTCAAACTCTGTCACTAACTTCCTCTCTCCCTCTGATCCTACTACATGCGCAGTGTCGTCAGCAAACAACAACTGGCGTATTTCCTACTTTTCTCCATTTTCTTTAACCATCTCCAACCCCTGACCCACTACCTTTGCATTCACCTCTCGCATCACCCCATTCATGTAAAGATTGACAGCCAGGGCGACATAACACATCCCTGATGAAGTCCCACCTTTCCCTCAAACCATTCACTCTCTCCATTTCTAATCCTAACACAAGCTCTACTACTCTTGTAAAAAATCTTGACTGCTCTTAACAGCTTTCCTCCTATCCCATGTATCTGCAGTATGCCACACGACATTCAAACAAGATCCAACCCATCAGAGCACCGAGGACTGACTGATACAAGAACAGTGCTATTCCATCCATTGTTCGCACAATAAACTCATTATAAAACTTAGACTAGGCATATCACTCATATAATTACTGTATTGCATTATTGTTAGCGTATGACTGTTAAATTTAGACTAGGCGTATTACTCATATAATTACTGTATTGTACTATTGTCAGTGTATCACTGCTATTTCAATAAACCTATTATTATTATTATTATTATTATTACCTCCCACAGTGCCTTCCTGTCTACCCTGTCATAAGCCTTTTCCAAATCCATAAAAGCCCAAAAAATATCCTTACCTTTTCCTATAGCTTCCTCACATATCTGTCTTACAACAAAAATCTGATCTACACAACCTCTACCTGTCCTAAAACCACACTGTTCCTCACCAATTACTCCCTCTGTTCCTCTCCTAATCCTCTCAATCAAGACCCTCCCATAAGCCTTCCCAACTACACTCAACAAGCTGATCCCTCTGAAACTACTATGCTCACACTTGTCCCCCTTTCCCTTGTAAAGTGGAACTATACAGGCACTCCTCCAGTCCTCCGGCACTCTACCCTCTCTTAACCCCTTCAATACAGGCCAAAATCTCGCGGGCAGCATTAGCTGCCAGACGTGCAATGTTGCGTCATAATACTCGCATTATAAAAAATAAATTTACTGCAGTATTGCTCGTTCTCTTTCACCCGTGAATTTTGATAAACATAGAAAATATGATGAAGCCAGTTTACAGAGTATGGGGGTCACACAGGTACAACTACAATATATATAATCAAGACACCGACATCGGCATCCTCGTGTACCCACTTGCTCCTCATGACGCCTACGTAGGCGTCATCGTATCGAAGGAGTTAAACAAACATAAAATAACCTCACCAGGCAGTCCACCATAACTCTACTGCCTTTCTTCAGACATTCTGCATGGCATCCATCCAGACCAGGTGCCTTACCTGCTCTCATCATCTTAACAGCTGCTTTCACTTCATCCTTCCTTATTTCTCCTCCATTTTCCTCACTCATCACTCTCCTTTTCTTTGCACTTCCCACTGCAACTACCTTTCCCTCCCTATCCTCCTTTACATTTAGCAACTCCCTAAAATACTCTGCCCACCTTCCTCTCACTGCCTTCTCTTCCATGATCATCTTTCCATCTGCACCTTTTACCTTTTCTTCTCTACTTGATTCACCTCCTCTTACTCTTTTAATTTCTTTCAAAAAAATCTTTTTATTACTTTCAAAATTTTCTGTCATACTCTTACCCCATTTCACATCTGCTCTCCTCTTTGCTTCCTTTATCTTATGCTTAACTTCCCTTCTCTTTACTTTGTATCTCTCACATGATTCCCTCGTCCTAATTTGTAGCCAATCTATGAATGCCTGTTTCTTCTCTTCTACACCCTTCTTTGCTTCATCATCTCACCACTCACTACCCTTCCTTCTATTTCCTCCTGCCCTCCTTGTTCCACACACCATCTTTGCACACCCTATGACTCCCTCCTTGAACCATCCCCATTCCTCCACTCCTAGTTGTACTCTATCCTTCACTCCCTCCCATTCCTCTCTCAGCTTCTTCTTATACTCCTTCTCCTTTTCTTTTTCATTTAAGCAGTTCAATCTAAGTACCTCCCTACGTTCTGCCCTTTTCCTCTTTCTCCACCTATTCTCCACTCCCAATTTACATTCCACCAGAAAATTATCTGATATTCCCCCACTCTCTCCCCTTAGAACATGTACATCCTTAACTCTTCCTTCCATACCCCTGGTCACCACTATATAGTCTATTAACCCCTTCCATACGGTGCCGCACACGTAGGCGTCATGGACTTAGATCTCGGTGGCAGCAGCCAATGCCAGCCGTACGACGTGTCGTAATAATACTCGCATCATAAAATATAGTCACCGCTTATATCGATCGTTCTCTCTTCACACGTGAATTTTGATAACCATAGAAAATGCGATTACAAAAGAATTAGAAAGAATGTCATTATGGAGGGGCGACTACAATAAATATAATCAAGACGCCGATATGGCAGCCTCGCGAATACACTCGCTCCCCATGACGCCTACGTGTGCGGCATCGTATGGAAGGGGTTAACACTCTATCTACCACCCTTCCATCCACCACCCTCTCCCATGTGTACTTATGCTTGACTTTCTTCCTAAACACTGTATTTGCTATCATCAAATTTCTTTCAAGACACATCTCCACCATCAATTCTCCACAATTTTTACTTTGAACTCCATACTTCCCAATCACTCCGTCTATTGGTTCATTTCCTACCCTAGCATTAAGGTCTCCCAATACTACTACATTGACATTTCTCCCTTCCTCTATGCACTCATTTAAATCTATCCAAAAAGCCTCCTTTTCCTCTACGCTCTTCTCACTAGCAGGCTCATACGCACCCACAAAAACCCACATCTCCCTTCCCAGCTTCACCTTCATCCACATCAGCCTTGATGAAACCTCCTTCCACTCCACTACCCACTTACTTATCTCTTCACTTACAAGTATAGCCACCCCTTCTCTCCCTTGTCCCCTCTTCACTCCTGAGTACCTCCCAGCTACACTCCTAAACTTACACTCACCCTTTCCTTTCATTTTAGTTTCACTGAAAGCCAGCACATCCATCTTTCTTCTCACAAACATACTGCCTATCTCTTCCCTTTTACTCTCACCTGTACCACATCTATGCACATTAAAAGACCCAAACCTTAGGGTACTGGTTGGAAAACTCCCAGACCCTTTTATGTCTTTATTTTTTTAAGAATGTCCCCTTTAGGACTACAGGTAGGACTCCTAATCCCATCCCCCGTCCCGTTTTTTCTCGCCTCTTACGACTCAAGTGGAAAGAATTGGTGGCAGTATTCTCTTCCCCCAGCACAGGGTAGGCGAAAAAAGGAAATGAATATTCAGAGAAATGGTACAGGACAGTAACATGGGGTTGGGGGACAGCATAACGGAGGGACAGTCGTAATATAAAAGTGTCATCATTTCTCTATGAACAGAGTTTTCCTTTATCACAGACAAAATGATGTGTGACTCTGGTCCATAGGGGCACCCCATATAGACCCTTAAATGAACACTTAGTTCTCACAATAATATATAAAATATATAATAATAAATAAACAATATTACAAATAAGTATGTACAACAAACAAGGAACATTATATGTCACCATTACCTATTGACCATTTGCAGAATCATGAAAGGCATGGAAGTCCTTGACAGAGAAGACTTATTAAAGTGGGATAAAAGAAAAAAAAAAGAGGACATGAAAAGAAACTCAAAAAGAATAGTCATAGAAGAGATCTGAAGATGTAAAAAAAAAAAAAAAAAAAAAAAAAAAATACTAGAAGCTGAGAGATACAAAGACGGATCACTATGAGTATAGCTCCCCTTCCCATATAATAGAACTAGGTACAGCTTAGAGGGAATGTTGGTGACCAGGCCATTCTTCATGGAAAAATAAATATACATACATTTGGTAGCCAAAAAGAAAAAGGCATAAAACTGTTCCCACCTATTCCATCCCTAAATGTACTTCACCCCCCTCCACCCTCCCTCTTATCTTAGCACCTCCTGGATGACGGGTCATCCCTGCACCCTGTCCACTGCCCTGGGTCAGAGGCAGTGTTGCAAGACACAGCACATCCACAGCAAGGCTGCTTCATTAATTCGGCGACACCCTTCTCTGTCCCCCCATGCAGAAAAGGAGAAGACAGGGAGAAATCCCTTTGGGCTGCGTCAAAATTTTCTCACAAATACTACCTCACCCCCCATCCCCCTACCCATTCCACCTCATGCATCACAGCATCATCCATATACAACCATTCTGCATTCACCCCTGTCTTCTGTCCTCTCCCATCCTTCCTCAACAGACATTCCCCTCTTCCCCAAAGCCCCCTTCACCCCATCCATCAATCTCATCCTAGGACGCCCCCTCATGTTCACTCCCTCCACATCTGCCTTCCATACCTCTTTTACTAGTCTTTCTTCACTCATTCTTTCCATGTGTCCAAACCATCCTAATACTCTTTCATCAACCCTATCTCCCAACTCCCTTACCACCCCTGTTCTCCTCCTTACTACCTCATTTCTCACTCTATCCAGCCTAGTAAACCCCATCATACTTCTCAGACACCTCATCTCAAACACATTCAAACTCCTTCTCTCTTCTTCTCTTATGATCCATGTTTCTGCACCATACAGTGCTGTTGGCACAATCACTTCTTCATGGTATCCTCTAAGCATCCATTCCCAAATGTCTATTCTTCATTACACTCTTTTATCCACCAAGGCATTTACTCGCTTCTCTCAATCTACATTCTACCTCCACCCCCACTCCACCCTTTCCTGCCACATTTGCACCTAAGTATCTAAAACTATCCACTTCCTCCAGTTGCTCACCCTTAATGCTCACTGCCAGTCTGCTGCCACTTTCACCCCTTGTACTTCATATCACCTTACTTTTACCCAAATTTATCTTCAATTTTCTTTTTTCACACACTCTCCCAAACTCTGTCACCAACATCCTCAATCCCTCCTCTGATCCTGCTTCAAGCGCAGTGTCATCCGCAAACAACAGCTGGCTCACCTCCCACTTTTCTCCATTTTCTTTAATCATCTCCAATCCCTGATCCACCACCCTTGCATTTACCTCTCGCACCACCCCATCCATGTATAGATTGAACAGCCAGGGTGACATAACACATCCCTGACAAAGTCCCACCTTTACCTTGAACCACTCACTCTCTCCATTTCTAATTCTGACACATGCTCTACTACTCTCGTAAAAACTCTTGACAGCTCCCAGAAGCTTTCCTCTTATCCCATATATCCACAAAATCTCCCACAGTGCCTTCCTGTCTACCATGTCATAAGCCTTTTCCAGATCCATAAAAGCCAAAAAAACATCCTTCCCCTTTCCTATAGCTTTCTCACATATCTGTCTTACAACAAAAATCTGATCTACACAACCTCTACCTGTCCTAAATCCACACTGTTCCTCACCAATTACTCCCTCTGTTCCTCTCCTAATCCTCTCAATCAATATCCTCCCATAAGCCTTCCCAACTACACTTAACAAGCTAATCCCTCTGAAACTACTACATTCACACTTGTCCCCTTTTCCCTTGTAAAGTGGAACTATACAGGCACTCCTCCAGTCCTCCGGCACTCTACTCTTTCTCCAGCATACATTAAATAACCTCACCAGCCAGTCCACCATCACTGTACCTCCTTTTCATTAGATATTCTGCATGGGATCCATCCAGACCAAGTGCCTTACCTGCTTTCATCATCTTAACCATTGCCTTCACTTCATCCTTCCTTATTTCTCCTCCATTTTCCTCACTCACCATGGTCATTTTCTTACCACTTCCCACTGCAACTATCTTTCCCTCCCTATCCTCCTTCACATTTAGCAACTCCCTAAAATACTCTGCCCATCTTCCCCTAACTGCCTTCTCTTCCATTATCATCTCTCCTTCTGCACCTTTTACCTTTTCTTCTTGTTTTGCCTCCTATTCCTCTCTTAATTTCTTTCCAAAACATCTTTTTATTACTTTCAAAATTTTCTGTCATACTCTTACCCCATTTCACATCTGCTCTCCTCTTTGCCTCCTTTACTTTGTGCTTTACTTCTCTTTGTACCACTCATATGACTCCCTCGTCCTATTTTGTAACCAATCTTTGAAAGCTCGCTTCTTCTCTTCTACAACCTTTTTTGTTTCCTCATCCCACCATTCACTACCCCTCCTTCTATTTCCTCCCATCCTTCTTGTTCCACACACCATCTTTGCACACTCTGTGACTCACTCCTTGAACCATCCCCATTCCTCCTCCACTCCTAGCTCTACTCTATCCTTCACTCCCTCCCACTCCTCTCTCAGCATCTTCTTATACTCCTCCTTTTCATTTAAAGAGTTCACTCTAAGCACCTCCCTACCTTTTGTCCTTTTCCTCTTTCTCCATCTATTCTTCACTCTCAACTTATCTTCCACCAAAAAATTATCTGATATTCCTCCACTCTCTCCCCTTAGGATATGTACATCCTTAACTCTTCCTATTAACGCTCAATCTACTACCCTTCCATCCACCACCCTCTCCCATGTGTACTTATGCTTGACATTCTTCCAAAACACTGTATTTGCTATCATCAACTCTCTTTCTAGACACATCTCCACCATCAACTCTCCACTACGATTCTTTCCTGGAACTCAACATTTCCCAACTCCTCCGTCAATTGGTTCATTTCCTACCCTAGCATTAAGGTCTCCCAATACTACTACATTGATGTTTCTCCCTAATCCTTCTATACACTCATTTATATCTCTCCAAAAAGCCTCCCTTTCTTCTACACTCTTCTCACTACCAGGTCCATATGCACTTACAAAAACCCACATCTCCTTTCCCAGTTTCACCTTCATCCACATCATCCTTGAGGAAACCTCCTTCCACTACACTACACTAGTATAGCCACCCCTTCTCTCCCTCTCCCTCTCTTCACTCCTGAACGCCTCCCAATTACACTTGTATACGCCTCATATACATGACGAGTAGTATCGCTCAGTCATATAACCCACTCACTCCCTCACACACTCACCAGACAATGAGGCGCCCGCCAGACATCCTGTTCATTTCGATGACCAATCTGCTGACTACAGCAGTTCCTGCCGCGCCACCAGGCGACATGCACACACGAACACACGCGATCACACAAATAACCACACAGTAATAAACACATTATTACGTATACTGACGAACCTCCCCTGGATATATATTATAGTCTGGCTGTCAGACTAAATTATAAAATAGTTATGTAAAATATATTAAGAAGTGACGAACTAAATCTCGCTCGCATAAACTCTTAAGTTTATACGAGCGTGGCACCTCATAAACGAGTTTCCGGCCTTCTTAAGGCAATGCACGGAGCTCGGAGGGGAGTCGGTCCGATGAGACGTACCAAGAAATAATCATGTGCAAATTGTAATATAGAACTAGGAGGTGATTGACTTAGTGTAGAACCATGGAAGAAATTGTGAACCAATAAAGAAAATAGAAACAAGTGAATATTCTTTATGAACCGCCTTATGTAAGGGATACACACTCCCAAACTCACACTCACCCCTCCCTCTCAACTTAGTTTCACTCAAAGCCAACACATCCATCTTTCTTCTCACAAACATACTGCCTATCTCTTCCCTTTTACTCTCATCTGTACCACATCCACGCATATTAAAAGACCCAAACCTTAGGGTGCTGGTCCAAAAACTCCTAGACCCTCTTATGCCTTTACTTTTTTTTAGGAATGTCCCCTGTGGGGCTACAGGGAGAGGGATGCCTGGTCCCAATCCCTGTCCCGTTTTTCTTGCCTCTTACGATCCAAGTGGAAATACTTGGTGGCAGTATTCTTTTCCCCCCACCACAGGGTAGGCAAAACATACATACATACATACATATACCAAGGCTTTTTCCCCCTTCCAAGGGAGGTAGCCAAAAAGGGAAAGGCATAAAAACACTCCCACCCATTTCATCTCTAAATACACTCCACACCCCTCCCACCCTTCCTCTCATCTGAGCACCTCCTGGATGACGGGTCATCCCTGCACCCTGCCCACCGCCCTGGGTCAGAAGCAGTGTCGCAGGACACAGTACATCCACAGCAAGGCCGCTTCATTTAATCGGCGACCCCCCCTCTCCGTCCCCCTTTGCATATAAGGAGAGGACGGGGAGAAATCCCTTCGGGCTGCGTCAAAATTTACTCACACATACTACCCCCCCACCCCCCCCCGCCCATTTCTCCTCATGCAGTCACAACATCATCCATATACAACCATTCTCCACTCACCTCTGTCTTCCGTCCTCTCCCTTCCTTCCTCAACAGACATTCCCCTCTTACCAACAGCCCCCTTCACCCCATCCATCCACCTCATCCTAGGACGTCCCCTCATGTTCACTCCCTCCACATCTGCCTTCCATACCTCTTTTACTAGTCTTTCTTCACTCATTCTTTCCATGTGTCCAAACCATCCTAATATTCTTTCATCAACCCTCTCTCCCAAATCCTTTTTCACCCCTGTTCTCCTCCTCACCTCCTCATTTCTCACTCTATCTAGCCTAGTAACCCCCACCATACTTCTCAGACACCTCATCTCAAACACATTCAAACTCCTTCTCTCTTCTTCTCTTATGTTCCACGTTTCTGCCCCATACAGTGCTGTTGGCACAATCACTCCTTCATACAGTCTCCTCTTCGCATCCATTCCCAAATGTCTATTTCTCATTACACTCTTTAAACCACCAAGGCATTTACTCGCTTCTCTCAATCTACATTCTACCTCCACCTTCACTCCACCTTTTCCTGCTACACTTGCACCCAAGTATCTAAAACTATCCACTTCCTCCAGTCGCTCTCCCTTAATGTTCACTTCCAGTCTACTGCCACTTTCACCCCTTGTACATCTCATCACCTTACTTTTACCCACATTTATCTTTAGCTTTCTTCTATCACATACTCTCCCAAACTCTGCCACCAGCTTCCTCAATCCCTCCTCTGACCCTGCCACAAGCGCAGTGTCGTCCGCAAACAACAGCTGGCTCACCTCCCACTTTTCTCCATTTTCTTTAACCATCTCTAATCCCTGACTCACTACCCTAGCATTCACCTCTCGCACCACCCCATCCATGTATAAGTTGAACAGCCAGGGCGACATAACGCATCCTTGACGAAGTCCCACCTTTACTTCAAACCACTCACTCTCTCCATTTCCAATCCTAACACATGCTCTACTACTCACATAAAAACTCTTGACAGCTCCCAAAAGCTTTCCTCCTATCCCATAAATCTGCATAACCTCCCACAGTGCCTTTCTGTCTACCCTATCATAAGCCTTTTCCAGATCCATAAAAGCCCAAAAAACATCCTTCCCCTTTCCTATAGCTTTCTCACATATCTGTCTTACCACAAAGATCTGATCTACACAACCTCTACCCCTCCTAAATCCACACTGTTCCTCACCAATTACTCCTTCTGTTCCTCTCCTAATCCTCTCAATTAAGATTCTCCCATAAGCCTTCCCTACTACACTCAACAGGCTAATCCCTCTGAAATTGCTACATTCACACTTGCCCCCTTTTCCCTTGTAAAGAGGAACTATACAGGCACTACTCCAGTCCTCCGGTACTCTACCCTCTCTCCAGCAAACATTAAATAATCTCACCAACCAGTCCACCATCACTGAACCTCCCTTTTTCAGACATTCTGCATGACATCCATCCAGACCAGGTGCCTTACCTGCTTTCATCATCTTTACAACTGCCTTCACCTCATCCTTCCTTATTTCTCCTCCATTCTCCTCACTCATCACTCTCATTTTCTTCGTATTTCCCACTGCAGCTATCTTTCCTTCTCTATCCTCCTTCACATTCAGCAACTCCCTAAAATATTCTGCCCATCTTCCCCTCACTGCCATCTCTTCCATTATCAACTCTCTATCTGTACCTTTTACCTTTTCTTCCCTACTTGATTCGCCTCCTCTTCCTCTCTTAATTTCTTTCCAAAACATCTTTTTATTACTTTCAAAATTTTCTGTCATACTCCTACCCCAAAATTTTCTGTCATACTCCTACCCCAAAACAAGGAAATGAAATTCAGAGAAATGGTACAGGACAGCAACAAGGGGTTGGGGAAAAATAAACAAGCACGTGACTCACTGCAATGCAATATTGCTATATTCATATTTTCAGTAAAACCATCAACTTCTCTTGCAAGAATATAAAATAAAAGTAGAACAACTCGATACTGGAAATACAACTACAACAACTAGTTACCAGACCTCAGGGGCCATAACAACAGAATTATTAATGATTTAATTTGCATTCATCTATGCAGATTAGCCCAAAACTACAATTTTTTCAAGGACAAATAAAACATACAATGGAACCCCCCAAGGAACAACATGTTACTCAATCTCTTCATAAGCAGCCTCCAAACCCCTGATCCAGAATTTAACCTGTACAGTGTCGGAGCCAATTTTTTATTTTTTTTTTTATTGCTTAAATCAACTTAAAATAATGTAAAACCAACAAATCTTGCTTATTTTGATTAATCTTAGCCTAGAAGTGGAGAAATTGGGTCGATTTTGTCCAGATATGCATGCTAAAGTTTGGTAGAACATCAATAGACTTTCTTTTGCTTCTCACGTGGGTTGAATGAGGTCGTATTTTTCAGGGAAGCTTCGTTAGAATTTCAGAGTAAAGGAATTTTACATTTATGTTTCAAATCAATGTACAGTCGCCCATAATAGTCTGACACTTACAGAAAACGTGTTTATAAATAGTTTTTGTGGAGTTTTTGGCAAATATTTATCACTTTGTTATATAGTAAATTGATTTTTAGGTATCTTTTTACATTTCATGGAGGATAGGTGATTGTGGTGTTTCTTATTGTTTTGGTAAATGTTTTAATAAGCATCCATCACACCATTATTGCCTGGCCACATTTTGTATTATGCATTTATTACAAAAATTGGCAGTACAAAATTGCCAGTTCTATATGTCTGAATACATACTAAACAGCACCTGTCTAACTGTTGAAATACAACTTCACCTCCTTGTACTTTGTTTCGTACAACAGAGTCACCTAAATTACGTCCTAAAGGCTGATTTTATACCCCAAGCCCCTGAAAAATTGCTGCTGGGGTTACCAGTTTTGTAAATAAAAAAAAATAATAATCATAATAAAAAAAAAATTGGGTGTCTTTTATAGCCAATACCGTATTTTCCGGCTTAAAATGCGCATTGGGTTATAATGCGCACCCATGCACTCCGTTATCTCAGTACACAGATAGCGCGCACCAACGTATAACGCGCATGCCCGATCGCATTTGTCTATAACGCAGTTTTACCTCGGTATTTATATCATGTGAACGAGGTTACATGGAGAAGTCTTTTTCATTGGCTAGAGCCACCGCTGGGAAATCTGTTGATTTGTCACTAAATTAAGTGTCAGTTTAGGCATCAATCAGGACACAACTAAGAAAGAGTCGGAACTACATGTACCAGTACCGTATATGACTCATGATGTGCGTTGGTTCCTTCCTTATTACTTTGTGGTTTAAATAGTTTGTAGGAAATATGATCTAAATTTTTTTTATTGAAAGTAAAATATACAGAAAAATTTCGGGATTTTTACAGAAAATGTTCATTTTATATCTTGAGGAAATAATTCATCTTTGCCATTTTTTATTTAATACTGAAACAAACTACAGACTGTTTCGTTTTAGCTTTGAACCTGCAATGACAGTGGTGAAATAGGACAGTCTCTCATCGAGGTGACATTTAGTTAACATAACTCCCGAAAGAGGGTGTTGTAGTCAGGTGTTTGACACGAGTTTATGAACGGCCACAACGGAATTTGTACCATATCTAAAGTGAAGCAACAAAGCCAACATAAAAATTCAAACTAGGATGCTGTGAACATGGGCAAATATCATGAATATTGATCATGTTTCATAGTGTTTAGGCCTATTCAAACATGAAAAATAAGATTCGATAGATACCTACCTATACCAAATATTTATATACGGTAGCCCATGCTGGCGTATTCTTTCATGTCACCATGGCTGTTTTTCTTGTTCTCACGGAACGTCACGGAGAAGTGTGCCTCCCGACTTTGTGACGGCCAACATCGTCACGGTGTTGTGAAAAAAATTACACACACAGCCGCAGAATTTTTATCGTAGGCCGTAGATAATGCGCACCGTCCATTCCACCTCATGCATCACAACATCTTCCATATACAACCATTCTCCATTCACCCCTGTCTTCTGTCCTCTCCCGTCCTTCCTCAACAGACATTCCCCTCTTCCCCAAAGCCCCCTTCACCCCATCCATCCTAATAAAACTGCATCACAAGCATGGGTTTTGGACAACAGAAACTAATTACCATCTTCAAACAATCCATAAGAACCACCATTCACTACACTTTCACAACATGGTTTTTAACAATCAGGAAAACATTAACAACTGACAAACCATACAAAACAAAGCACTAAGATCTACCAAAACCACCCCAATTGAACACATGGACACAAACTAAAATCTTCCCCATGAAATATATGAAAACATTTGGCAAATAATTCTATGCTAGGGCCCTCAACTCCTCTTTCCCACCTCATTTTATCACACAAGCACTACCCCAGCAGCATTGAGACTAAGGATGTACCAAATCCTTCCAGACAGAACATATGTATCCAGACACCACAGTCCTCCCGACAGAATACCACATGAAAATGATAGGCACACAGTTCTATACAACTACCCCATATGCAACCATCATACAAAAGACACAACACTTCCTACACTGCCCCATACAACAAATTATTTCTTCCTCAAATGACTTACGACTTACGGGCCAATGCAGTGGCTGTTACTTTTTATCTGGTAGCCACGGATCTCCTCCAACTGATGTCTGTGGCAATAAATTGTCTAACTGACATAGTGTCATCCTAAGGGTTGCACCTTTAAATAAAATGCTCAATAGTTAAGAAACAATGTCAACTTACCTAACACGACTGTACATGTTTGTGAAGATTTTTGCAATATCAGGTGGCCAAACATATTTAAACTTCAGCATAAGAAAGTCAAGTAAATGTGTCAATAAGTCTAACACACCTCCATTCTTCTGATGCCTCAGTAGGAAAGTTTTAACCTGTAAAGGATATTAAAATATTTATAAAAAAAGAATCTGGTTTGTGTGTATTTTCTTTTAATCTATATCCCATAATTCAGTTCTACAATATCTAATCTCTGCAAATGACACCTCAAGTACCAGACCTTGTGACAGCCCTATGGAAGATTTCTATCTATATATCAAGAGCTTTTTCCCCTTAACATGGGAGGTAGCCAGGTCAAAAACACATTTCTGCTCCCACCTATTCCACTCCCCTCCATTACCTTTTCCTCCCTCTCATCTTAGCTCCTCATGGAAGATGGATCATCCCTACATCCCAACCACTGCCCTGGGTCAGAATGCAACAAGACAGTACATCTACGGCAAGACCCATTAACTTAATCAGTGGCCACCCCCCTTCTCCATCCCCTCCCTCTGTCCCCTTTCTGGAAATTTTACAAATAATGTTTATAATTCTTATGCAGACTTTGAGTACATTCTAAACTACACTCACTTTATACTAATAATAATTACATACACCAAAGGCTTTTTCACCCTTACAAGGAAGGTAGCCAAAAAACAAAGGCATAAAATCCACTCCCACCCATTCCTACCCCATATACTCCACACACGGACACACACGTCGGTCGGAGTGGCAGCAAAGTTCGAGCTCCGGAGGTATCCAAAAATTTCAAGGATCACAACGTATTTATTGGGAAGGGGAAAGCTCATGGTGTAGTGGAAAGGTAAAGAAAAAGGAGAAGGGGAGGAATTACTGAGGAAAATGGAAGGGAATGAGGAAGGGGACGAATGGGCCCAGGATCTTAGGAGAGGCATAAACAAACAAGGGGCAGAATATACAGATGAACAACAAGGAAGCAGAGGTGTGAAGAACAGAAATATAGATAATAGCAGCTCAATGGAAAGAGATGATAACTGCTTTTATGGATTTAAAGAGGGAGGAGGGGACAACCTCCCCCGACTAGTAAATCTAGAGGAGAGAGAAAAAAAAATGAATGAATAATGGAAGGTTAGGTTTGACCAATTAACTCTAGTTGCAGAGAAAGTTGATAAACTGGAAAAACTAAGAAAAGAGAGTCAAAATCTAACTAAAGAAGTAGAAGAATTAAAAAGACAGTTAAGAGAAGTAAAGGAATAGAATGAGGAATTAAAGAGGAATAATAAAGAAAATAAAGAGTCCATAACAAAAGAAGTAAGTGGTTAGAAAAAGGTTCAGGAGAATAACAAAATTGAATTTAGAGATATAGTGAAACAACAGATGAAGGAACAAACTGAAGGCACAGTTATTAAAGTAATGAGAAGGAGAATATAGTAAGAGACTTAGCAGATAAAAAGAAATGTATAATCATATTAGGGATGGAAGAGAAGTATAATCTAAATAGGACTACAAGAATAAAGGAGGAAAAGAAAAAGTAAATAGTATATTAGAAGTAGTTCAAGAAGATGAATCAGAAATAGGGAAACAAATGGAAGAAATATATAGGCTCGGGAAATACAATACAGATAAGACCAGACCAATTAAGGTTAAATTCAGGTCACAAATGACAGCAGAGAATATCTTAGCAAAAAAAGGGAAACTAGCAGACATTGAGCAATTTAAACAGGTATGGATAAAAAGAGAAATGAATAAAGAGGAAAGAGAGGATGAGAAAACAAAAAGATTGGAAGCTAAGGAAAAAAACAAGAAAAGAACAGAGACAGAAAAAGAGAAATTCTATTGGAGAGTAGTGAATATGAAAGTGAGGAAATGGTTCATAGCAGAGGAAAATGGAAGGGAAATGGAAAACACAATGGAAGTAGCAGAAAATCAAAAGTGGCTTACACAAATATAGATGGATTAATAATAGGCTTGAACGAACTGAATGATAACCTGAAGGAAAAAGAACCAGCCATAATGGGAATTGTAGAGACAAAATTGAAAGGTCCATTACCACCCAACAGTGTATGACATGGTGCATATAATTGTTGGATTAGAAACAGAGAGGTAAAACAAGGGGGTGGAGTTATGTTCCTGACTAAGAAGGATATAAATGTGAGGAATGTCACATATGGAAAGAATAGAGTAGAGATGATTACGATGGAAGTGGAGGACAAGGATAGAAAGAGCAAGAAGTTTGTAGTAAATTATGTGCCTCCTAAAATGGCCTCGTGGGAAGAGAACACAAAAATATGTCAGAAGACACCAGGATATCACTAAGTAAGATAATGGAAGATGGAGGACGAATAATTATAATGGGTGACTTTAATGGTAAAGAAATCTGCTGGGAAGAGATGACAGTGAAGGGTGGAGACGACCTATGGGGAAATGTACTACTTGATATGATTATATTATTAAACATACAATGACGCAATGGATACAAGAGAATACTAGGTATAGAAATGAGGAAGAATCATCAAGACTGGACCTAATAATCACATTAGAACCTGAAATAGTGGACAAGATTGAATATAAAACACCAATGAGTAAAAGTGACCACATATTAGTTGAACTGGAACTAAATGAGGAAAAATACATAATATATATATATATATATATATATATATATATAGAAAGGGAAGATTGATGTATGAAAAAACAAACTTTGACAAAACAAAAGAATTCTTTCAAAAAGCTGACTGGGAAAGAATACACAAGGAGGATACAACAGTAGAGAAATGGAGTATTTTGACAAAAATCTATAAAGGAGTGGAAAAATATGTGCCAAGACAAAAGCAAGAAAAAGGATATGTAAAGTGCTGGTACAACAAAAGATGTAGGGAGTTAAAAGACAAAAGGGATAAAGCTTGGATAAAATGGAAAAAAGACAAAAAACCTGAAAAATGGGAAATATATACTAGTTATACAAAATTTACCTAATTGTATTACCTAGTTGTATTATATGGGAAGGGAGCTATGCTCGTGGTGACCTGTCTTTGTATCTTTCAGCTTCAAGTTTATTCTTAAAAGCTTGAATAGTATTTGCACACACTGTTTTATCATCTAGGTTATTCCATATATCCAGCATTTTGTGTGGGAAGCTATTCTTTTTCCCATCTCTTTTATAGTTGTCCTTTTTTGAGTTTCTTTTCATGACCTCTTGTTTTTCCATTGTCATTTTTAGTCAATCTTTTCTGTCAAGGATTTCCATTCCTTTCATGATTCTATATATACATTTTTAGTAAATCTTTTCTGTCAAGAATTTCCATTCCTTTCATGATTCTACATAGTCAGTAGATCACCTCTTTCTCTTCTTTGCTCTAGTGTTGGTAGTTCTAGCTTCGATAATCTTTGTTCGTATGTTAATTTGGAAAGAGCTGGTGTCAACTTTGTTGTTGCTCTCTGTATTCTTTCTACATACATACATACATATACCAAGGCTTTTTCCCCCTTACAAGGGAGGTAGCCAAAAAGAAAAAGGCATAAAATCATTCCCACCCATTCCATCCCTGAATACACTCCACACCCCTCCACCCTCCCTCTTATCTTAGCACCTCCTGAATGATGGCTCATCCCTGCACCTTGCCCACTGCCCTGGGTCAGAAGCAGTGTCGCAAGACACAGCACATCCACAGCAAGGCCGCTTCATTAAATCGGTGACCCCCCCTCTCCGTCCCCCCATTGCATAAAAGGAGAGGACGGGGAGAAATCCCTTCAGGCTGCGTCAAATTTTGCTCACACATACTACCTCACCCCCCATCCACCCGCCCATTCCACCTCATGCTATCACATCATCATCCATATACAACCATTCTCCATTCACCCCTGTCTTCTGTCCTCTCCCATCCTTCCTCAACAGACATTCCCCTCTTCCCCAAAGCCACCTTCACCCCATCCATCCACCTCATCCTAGGACGTCCCCTCATGTTCCCTCCCTCCACATCTGCCTTCCACACCTCTTTTACTAGTCTTTCTTCACTCATTCTTTCCATGTGTCCAAACCATCCTAATATTCTTTCATCAACCCTATCTCCCAGCTCCTTTTCCACCCCTGTTCTCCTCCTCACCTCCTCATTTCTCACTCTATCTAGCCTAGTAACCCCCATCATACTTCTCAGACACCTCATCTCAAACACATTCAAACTCCTCCTCCTCTCTTCTTCTCTTATGTTCCATGTTTCTGCCCCATACAGTGCTGTTGGCACAATCACTCCTTCATACAGTCTCCTCTTAGCATCCATTCCCAAATGTCTATTCCTCATTACACTCTTTAATCCACCAAGGCATTTACTCGCTTCTCTCAATCTACATTCTACCTCCACTTTCACTCCACCTTTCCCTGCCACATTTGCACCCAAGTATCTAAAACTATCCACTTCCTCCAGTCGCTCTCCCTTAATGCTCACTTCCAGTCTACTGCCACTTTCACCCCTTGTACATCTCATCACCTTACTTTTACCCACATTTATCTTTAGCTTTCTTCTATCACATACTCTCCCAAACTCTGCCACCAACTTCCTCAATCCCTCCTCCGATCCTGCCACAAGCGCAGTGTCGTCCGCAAACAACAGCTGGCTCACCTCCCACTTTTCTATTTTCCTTATATTCTTTTTAGTACTGGGTGCCCATAGTGTCGCTGCATATTCCAGTTTTGGTCTAATCAATGTGACTAATATTTTTTTTTTATCATTTCTTCATCCAATTATTCAAATGCCAATTTCAATGACCTTAGTAGGTTGTATGTTTCACCTACTATTTAGTTTATATGTCTGTCTGTCCGGTGTCATGTCATTGCTGATTATCACTCCAAGGTCCCTTTCCAAGTGCACTGTTTTTTTTTTTTTTTTTTTTTTTTTTTTTTTTTTTTTTTTTTTTTTTTTTTTTTTTTTTTTTTTTTTTTTTTTTTTTTTTTTTTAACTTCATTTTCACAAATTTTGTAATTTTTTGAAATTCTGTTTTTGCTTTTACCAAACTCTATTATGCTACACTTCTTGATATTAATGTTCACCTCCCACTTTTGAGTCCATTTCCAGATTGTGTCCAGGTCTGATTGTAATGAGTCACAGTCCTCATTTTTGCATCATCTGCGAAGAAATTCATATAACATTCAACTCCTTTGTCCATGTCATTTACATATATGGCAAACATGATTGGAGCCAGTACTGACCCTTGTGGAACACCACTTATCATTTCTTCCCATTTTGAGTATTTGTCTCTAATTACTACCCTCATTCCCAGTCAGGAAGTCTTCCATCCATTTTAATAAATTACCTGCAATGCCACCTATTGATTCTAATTTTCCTATTAATTTTTTGTGCAGTACTTTGTCAAATGCCTTTTGTAGTTCTAGATAGGCACAGTCTGCCAATCCATCTCTCTCATCTATTATATCTATTATTCTCGAATAGAAGCAGATTAGATTTGTTGTACATGATCTTCCTTGTCTAAATCCAAATTGGCTTGGGTTTAGTATAGATTTTTCTTCCAAATGTAACCCATCCACTTTTAATCACTTTTTCACATATTTTAGCTACTGTGCTTGTTAGGGAGACTGGTCTGTAGTTAGTTTCTTCCTTACTTCCTCCTTTATATATTGGTACAATGTTTGCATTTTTCCAGTCCTGTGGTACTTTTCCTTTTTTGAGCTAGTATTTTATTATAGTGTGTATTTTATCTGTTAGTTCCTCCACACATTCCTTCAGTATCCAATTTGCAATTCCATCCAGACCATGCGATTTTCTAACATCTAGGTTTTTTATTTGGTCACTGATTTCCTTTTTTGTTATGGTTATTTCCTTCATTTGGGGGGGAATTCTGTTTTTCTATTCCTTCACAGTTAGGTGAGTTCTCAATTGTGAAAACCGATATAAAGTGGTTACTCATAATTTCTGCCATTTCTTGTTTTTAGTGTGTATTCATGACTTCCTTGGTGTAGTTTTTCTATTTCTTGTTTGTTGTTGTTGTTGTTGTCGTTCCCTAGACTGTCTGTCCGAGCAGTCCCGTCTCCCCAAGGAAGGCCACAGCCGAAACTGGGTTTCCCACAAATCCTTTATAGAGTGTATGTTGTGTTGTTTGCGTGCATGATTTCCATTATGTGTTGTATGGTATGGGGTGAAGTGTTACATCCTGGGCAGCTGTTCACAACACGGTCATCCAGCCTCTTCTGGTAGCTTAGAAGTGGTGACCGCATCGCAGTCTGGCCAAGTGGACTCTGTCCTTTCGTGGGAGAGAGGATTCAGAAGGGTGGATATCAGGGGGTCTGGCATGCAGCAGTGTGTTGTCTTTCAGTGTGTTAATGGAGCGGTGAGTGATATGATTATGAATATGTTTCCGGAGGCTGGTATTTGGTGGTTGTGGAGGAAGAGAAGAGAGTATCTGTGCGTAATAAAGGTCTTTGGGTGTAGTTTTAATGTTTCTTGGTGTGTGTGGGTGTTCTGCTATGTAGTGTAGCGGGTGTGATGTGTTTGTGGTGGCTGCAGCAAGTGTTTGTTCTTCAGTTTACCATTCACATATCTGTAAAATAGCTTCGGCTGATCCTTACATTTTTCTATAATTTCCTTTTCATAATTTCTCCTTTCCTCCCTGCATATTTTTACATAATTGTTTCTTAGTTTGATGTATGTTTGCCATTTGCTCTTTTTTTTTTTGTCTTTTTTCCATTTTTTCCAGGCTTTGTCTCTTTTATCCTTGGCTTCACTATATTTTTTGTTGTACCAGTTTTTTATGTATATTCTTTCTTGCTTTTGTTGTGGAACATATTTGATCACACCCTCATTATAAATTTCCTTTAGTATATTCCATTTCTCTTCCATCCTTCTTTCCTCACTAAGGAATTTTTCCCAGTTTGCATTTTGAAAACATTAAGTTTCTCAAAATTCGTTTTGCTATACATTGGTCTTCCTATTCTATGTTTCTCATTTCTTCTCAGATCCATTTGCTCTTTTAATTCGAATTCTATTAGTACATGGTCACTCTTTCCAAATGGTGTTTTCTATTCTATTCTGTCTACAATTTCGGGTTCCGTTGTGAGTACTAAATCTAGTCTCGAAGGTTCCTCATTGTTTCTGTATCTGGTATTTTCCTTTATCCATTGGGTCAATGTGTATTCAAAATGGTCATATCGAGTAGCATGCTTCCCCATATGTCCTCTCGACCCCTCACTGTCAATTCTTCCCAACATTCTTTGGAATTAAAATCACCCATAACTACTGTATTTCCTCTTTCTTTCAGTATATCAGTTATTTCATGTTTTGTATCTTCTAACAATTTGGAATGATCATGTTCTGTCCAGGCCTGTGTTTTAGGGGACACATACACTACTACAAATTTTCTACTTTTCATGTGGTTGTTTTCTATCTTTATCATGATTGACTCTACATTATTTCTTCCTTCTGTTATCTTTTTCACATTTAAGTTTTTCTTGGTCAGAATTAGTACTCCCCCTACTTGTTTTTCCTTTCTATTCTTCATCCAGCAGTTATATAGACCTTATCCCACTGTGTTAGGTGGAAATGAATATGTAGAAGTGCACAGAGAAGAAAAGATAAAATACGAAAAAGATGTCATACAAAAATGTAAAGATCAACCAAATTTATTTTACAGATTTGTAAACAACAAACTGAAAAACAAACAAGAATTAGAGAAACTACGAGAAGGAGAAGTCGAATACACAGAGGAAATAGAAATGGCAGAAATTATGAATAAGCATTTTAAATTGGTGTTTACAACCTAGAGATATCGAATGGGAGGAGATAGTTCCCCCTATGAAAGAGATAGAAGTATCAAGAGATGAAATAATGAAACACTTGAGTAATCTCGATGTCAGAAAATCGCATGGACCGGATGAAATGGCACGGATGAAATGACACAGATGAAATGACACGAAAAGAAAATCAAGACAGACAGTTAGAGAAGAGACCTGAAAAAGAACAGCTTTCCCCACACAGTAATATACATCTGGAACAAGTTGGAAGAAAAAGTGACATGTGCAAAAACAATTCATGAATTTAAAAACAGTTTAGATAAAATGAGATATGAAGACGGGACACCACAAGCATAGCTCCCCTTCCCGTAAAATACAACTAGGTAAATACACCCATTAACTCCCCTCCCTCCCTCTTATCTTAGCTCCTCCTGGATGATGGGTCATCCCTGCATCTCTCCCACTGCCCTGGGTCTGAAGCAGTGTTGCAAGACACAGCACATCCACAGCAACGTTACTTCATTAAATCAGTGACCCCCCCTTCTCTGTCCCTTTGTGCAGAAAAAGAGAAGGTGGGGAGAAATCCCTTCAGGCTGAGACAAATTAGATGTAGAAAGAGAAATTAAGTATAACAATATACTAAAAATCGGGATATCAATGATTTGATGGAGGAACTAGTAAATTTAACCACTTCCATACGGTGACGCCACGTAGGAATCATGAGGAGCAAGTGGGTACGCGATGATGCCGATGTCGGCTTCTTGATTATATTTATTGTAGTTGTACCTACGTAACCTCCATTCTCTCTAAACTGGCTTCATCATATTTTCTATGGTTATCAAAATTCATGGGTGAAAGAGAACGAACGATTGAGCACTGACTTTATTTTTTATAATGTGATTATTATGACACAACATCACACGTCGGGCAGCTAATGCTGCCAGACGTGCAATGTGCCCCAGAGTGAAGAGGTTAAAAATTTATTATAGAGCAATGCTCAGAGATAAGCTATCTACTAAAAGCCTACAAAAAGATGAACAGAGAGCTTAATGATCTCAAAAAATGAATTAAATATGGTCATAAGTGATAACGAAAGAATGAGAAATGAAGATAAGAACAAAAATGAAACATTGTAAAAAAAAAAAAAAAAAGAGGTCAAAGAACAAATACATGCAATGACTGAAAGAGTTGGAAAATCAATTAAGGAGATGGATCTCCTAGAAATAAAAAATCAATAGAAACAAGAACAAGAAAATCAGAAAATAACATTTAAAGAAATAGTACAACAGCAGGTAGGGGAAAAAGCCAAAGAAATGGTAATTAAACTAATTACAGAAAAGGAAAATTGGGTAAGAGACACATACATACATATACCAAAGGCTTTTTTCCCCCTTACAAGGGAGGTACTTCTCATACCTCATGAGAGGTACAAAGTAAACAGAAGGGAAGTTAAGCATAAGATAAAGGAAGCAAAGTGGAGAGCAGATGTGAAATGGGGTACGAGTATGACAGAAAATTTTGAAAGTAATAAAAAGATAATCTGGAAAGAAATTAAAAGAGGAAGAGGAGGTGAATCAAGTAGAGAAGGAAAAGTAAAAAGTGCAGATGGAGAGATGATAATGGAAGAGAAGGCAGTGAGAGGAAGGTGGGTAGAGTATTTCAGGGAGTTGCTAAATGTGAAGGAGGATAGGGAGGGAAAGGTAGTTGCAGTGGGAAGCACTAAGAAAATGAGTGTGATGAGTGAGGAAAATGGAGGAGAAATAAGGAAGGATGAAGTGAAAGCAGCTGTTAAGATGATGAGAACAGGTGAGGCACCTGGTCTGGATGGATGCCATGCAGAATGTCTGAAGAAAGGAGGTACAGTTATGGTGGACTGGCTGGTGAGGTTATCTAATGTTTGTTTAAGAGAGGGTAGAGTGCTGGAGGACTGGAGGAGTGCCTGTATAGTTCCGCTTTATAAGGGAAAGGGGGACAAGTGTGAGTGTAGTAGTTTCAGAGGGACCAGCTTGTTGAGTGTAGTTGGGAAGGATTATGGGTCTTGATTGTGAGAATTAGGAGAACTGAGGGAGTAATTGGTGAGGAACAGTGTGGTTTTAGGAAAGGTAGGGGATGTGTAGATCAGATTTTTGTGGTAAGACAGGGTCAGAAAGCTATAGGAAAAGGTAAGGATGTTTTTTTAGTCTTTTATGGATCTGGAAAAGACTTACAACAGGGTAGACAGGAAGGCACTGCAGATATATGGGATAGGAGGAAAGCTGTTAAGAACAGTCAAAAGTTTTTATGAGAGTAGTAGAGCTTGTGTTAGGATTAGAAATGGAGAGAGTGAATGGTTTGAGGTAAAGCTGGGACTTCACCAGGGATGTGTTATGTCGCCCTGGCTGTTCAATCTATACATGGATGGGGTGATGCAAGAGGTGAATGCAAGGGTAGTGGGTAGAGGGTTGGAGATGGTTAAAGAAAATGGAGAAAAATGGGAAATAAGCCAGTTGTTGTTTGCTGACGACACTGCACTTTTAGCAGAATCAGAGGAGGGATTGACGAAGTTAGTGACAGAGTTTGAGAAGGTGTGTTAAAGAAGGAAGCTGAAGATAAATGTAGGCAAAAGTAAGGTGATGAGATGTACAAGGGGAGAGAGTGACAGCAGGCTGAAAGTGAGCATTAAGGGTGAAAGACTGGAGGAAGTGGATAGTTTTAGATACTTGGGTGCAAATGTGGCAGGAAAGAGAGGAGTGGGGGTGGAGGTAGAGTGTAGATTGAGAGAAGCGAGTAAAGGCCTTGGTGGATTAAAAAGTGAAATGGGAAATAGACATCTGGGAATGAATGCTAGGAAGTTATATGAAGGAGTGATTATGCCAACAGCTCTGTATGGGTCAGAAACATGGAACATAAGAGAGGAAGCGAGGAGGAGTTTGAATGTGTTTGAGATGAAATGTCTGAGAAGTATGATAGGGGTTACTAGGCTAGAGTGAGAAATGAGGAGGTGAGGAGGAGAACAGGGGTGGAATGGGAACTAGGAGATAGGGTTGACGAAAGAGTATTAGAATGGTTTGGACACATGGAAAGAATGAGTGAAGAAAGATTAGTAAAAGAGGTGTGGAAGGCAGAGGTGGAAGGAGTGAATGTGAGGGGGCATCCTAGGATGAGATGGATGGATGGGGTAAAAGGAGCATTACAAAAGAGAGGAATGTTTGTTGAGGAAGGATGGGAGAGGACAGAAGATAAGGGTGAATGGAGAAAGGTTGTGTATGGATGATGATGTGATGTATGAGGGGGTGGGGGTGGGGTGAGGAGGTATGTATGAGAAAAAATTTGATGGAGCCCAAAGGGATTTCTCCCCTGTCTTCTCCTTTTCTGCATGAGGGGACGGAGAGGGGGGGGATCGCCGAATTTATGAAGCAGCCTAGCTGTGGATGTGCTGTGTCTTGCGACACTGCTTCTGACCCAGGGCAGTGGACAAGATACAGGGATGACTCGTCATCTGGGAGGTGCCAAGATAATAGGGAGGGAGGAGGGTGGAGGGGAGTGGAATATGTAGGGAATGGAATGGGTGGGAACGGTTTCTCTGCCTTTTTCTTTTTGGCTAACCCCCCATGTAAGGGGGAAATAGCCTTTGGTATATGTATGTAGTAAATAGAGACAAATACTCAACTTGGGAAGAAATGATAAGTGGTATACCACAAGGTTTGGTATTGTCTCTGATCATGTTTGCCATTTAAGTAAATGACATGGATGAAGGTGTGGAATGTTATATGAACTTCTTTGCAGATGATGCAAAAATACTAAAGAAAATACAGAAGAAGATTGCAAATCACTACAGAAAGACCTAGATAAAATCTGGAGTCAAAAGTGGGAAGTAACTTTAACATCAAGAAATATAGTATAATGGACTTTGGAAAAAGTAAAAATAGAATATCGAGGAATAATAAAATCGGTGAAAAAGAAGTAAAAAAATTTAGCTCAGAACAGGACCTAGGAGTAATTGTCAGCAAAGACATGTCACCCAACAAACATATTAATAAAACAATCCAAGAAACCTTCAACTTACTAAGGTCGATGAAAGTGGCTTTTGACTATTTGGATGAGGAAATGGTCAAGAAAATATGAGTTACATTGATAAAACCAAGATTGGAGTATGCTGCGACACTAAGGACACCAAGTACTAAAAAGTATATAAAGAAATTAGAAAGAATACAATGAGCAACAACAAAGATGGCACCAACACTCTCCAAATTGACATATGACAAAGATTGTCTAAATTGGAATTACCAACTCTGGAACAAAGAAGAGAAAGAGATGTACTGATTATTTTTAGAATCATGAAAGGAACGTAAGTCCTAGATTGAGATGATTTATTAAAGTGGGACAAGAGAAAAACAAGACATGAAAAGAAACTCAAAAAGGATAATTATAAAAGAGATCTGAAAAAGAATAGCTTCCCACACAGAGTGGTGGATATCTGGAATAAATTAGAGAAGGCAACAGTGTGTGCAAATACTATTCAAGAATTTAAGAAAAAACTTGATGCTGAAGGATACAAAGATGGGTCACTATGAGCATAGCTCCCTTCCCGTATAATACAACTAGGTAAATACATACCCCACATATGAGCGAGAACCACAGGCAGGAACAGATGGCTAGAAACAAGCTCTGATTTACAGTGCTTTTTTGATCAATTCAAAGGAAACACCTAGTTGTATTTACATTCGGGAAAGAGAGTTATGTTTATAAAGTGACTGAAATGATAAAATAGAGTATTCAACATTAGTGTTAAATACACAAAATGGAGAATGATAAAGGAGAAAGACAAAAAAGTGAACCAACGAAGAGATGTTTGGATGTAAGCAGAGTGGAATCGCCGCTGGGGGTCATACCTAAGAAATCTTGTATGATTGATACCCCGAAATCTACTCAAAGGTTGGATAATAATGCATTTTCAGGGTTTATAAAAGAAAGTGGAATATTAGGTAGAGGTATAAAATTGGAAAGAGAATCTAGGTATAAAAATGTCCTCAGAAATCAGGATATTCTTGAATTGATAGAGGAACTAATGGATCTAAAAGCTGAATGCAGGGCAATGTACAGAGAGGTGAATCAACTAAAGAACTAATGACGAGACTAACGGGGAGCTTAATGATCTAAAAAAAGAATTAAACATGGTCAGAAGTGAAAACAAAAGAATGAAAAATAAAGATAAAATTAAAATGAGGCTTTGAAAAAAGAAATGAAAGAACAAATACAAGCAGTGACCAAGAACATTGGAGAAACAATTAAAGAGACATATCTCCAAGAAATAAAAAATCAATGGAAAGTGGAAAAATAAAATAAAAAATAACTTTTAATGAAATAGTACAGAAACAAGTGGAATAAAATGTTAAAGAAATTGTAATAAAAGTAATTAAGGAAAAAGAAAATTGGGTCAGAGTCACAATGGATAAAAAAGTGCACTGTAGTTTAGGGTATTTGAAAAAACATAATGTACCTAGATAACAAAGAGAAAAAGAGAAAGAAATTGCAAAAGAAATTCTGAATGAAATACAAGAGGAAGGACAGGTAATGAACAAAGAGATAGAAGAGGTATGTAGGATGGGCCAATACTCTAAAGAAAAACAATATAGACCACTACCAAGTCAAACCAAGGTCTCAAATGAAGCAGAAGTACTTTCAAAAACAGCAAAGCTGGCAAATAGTGAAAATTACACAAATGTATGAATAAAAAAAGAAATGAGCGATGAGGAGAGAAAAGACAATCAGAAGTGAAGCAAATGAAAAAACGAAAGAATGGAGACTGAAAAGAATGAGTGTGTGTGTGTGTATATATATATATATATATATATATATAAACATAATAAACAAAAAAGGAGAAAGGAAAAAATTTCAAATAACATATACCAACATAGACAGCATGATTTCAGGACTAAATGAATTAAATGATTATCTGGCAGTCGATAAACCAGACATATTGAGAATTGTGGAGACAAAATGAAAAGGTCCACTACCACCCAATACTGTGGGACAAGGATACAACCACTGAATGAAAACTAGAAAAGAAGAACAGGGTGGAGTCATGTTTTTGACTAAGGCTTAAATGTGACAGAGATAACAGAAGGAAAAAATAATGTGGAATTATGATAAAAGTTGAAAACAGTGACATGAAAAGTAGAAAATTTGTAGTAATATATGTGCCCCCAAAAACACAGTCTTGGACAGAGAGTGATTATTCCAAAATATTGGAAGACACAAAGAATGCATTAATTGAATTACTGAAAGGAGGAAATATGGGAATTATGTTGCACGTATCATACCAACGGTCTACATGCATTTTACCAGCCAGTACCAGTGTACACAGATGCACACATGGATGAAGAGTTGGTGGTAGTGAGCCTGCTCAAGACCACATCTCTCAGGTCAAGCAGGGTCAAAAGAGCAATTATCTCTGGATTACCAGCTAGCCCACGCTGCTCTTTCAACTCCAACAGTGAAAACATGATACCGCAGACCGCAGTATTGATTATGAGAATTAAGGTTTCACAAATACAAAGATTAACGCTCGAGAACTTACCAGTCACAGTTTCTAATGGGTTGGGTTCTCAAAATGTGGCATTTGAAATCTGAAGATTAAGGCCTTGCCTTAGAACTCTGAAGACATACAACACATAATGGAAGACTGCATTATACACAATCATGCACGCAAACAACACAACATACGCTCTATAAAGGATTTGTGGGAAAACCCAGTTTCGGCTATGGCATTCCTTGGGGAGACGGGACTGCTCGGACAGAGTCTAGGGAACGACAACAACAACAACAACAACTCTGAAGACATAGGTCCCTTGCCTTGACATTTCTAATTTTGAGGTCTGTCTGGAACCAGAGCTCTGGGTAGTCTGACACGACGTTAGTGCGGACTGTATTCAGTAGGACTCTTACAAGTTCGAAAAAGCCCAAAAGGCCACGGGTTAAAATTGAGCTTTTAAGCAAATTCTCAAAAGTTCAATCCGATTTATCAAACCAGAATCTATTACATAGATTTAACAAGCAAATAAAGAGGAGGGGAGTTAAATCACATCTTATTTAAAGTTACAATTGGCATGGTTCAAAGCTTCAGGAAATGCTCCTGATTCGAATGAAGTATACAACACTTTGAGGGAAAGTTTCCTGAATGAAGGTAAGCACTAAAAGATTCCCAATAACAATTACCACAACCTCCCCGACAACAAAAAGAAAGTGTTTAATAAATACAGCACTTTAAAAAAAATCTACAATAACCCCTTAGAAGCTAGAGCCCTTACTTGGTCTCTAGAGGCTAGCACAGTCTTATGAGAAGGTCTCAAAGAGGTAGGTTCTGAATCGACATAGTTGTCTTCCAAAGAAATAACCTCCTCCAAGTTTGAGGCCTCTTCAAAAGGCTCCAACTCGCCAGCCTGCAAAGTAGCATCCACTGGGGATTCATCCTCATGAAAGGAATGTAACTCAGAATGGAGCTCTAGTGGGATTAAAAGTCTAACATTGACCTTAACAGAGTTTCCATCAGGCTTAATGACAGAGACAGTATGAATCACAAGATCTTGGTTAGGATAAGTGTCAATGACACAAACCATGGGCCAGAAGGGTCTGGTCTTAAAGGGCAGTTTCAAGAAGACAATTTCACCCTTTTCCCAGTTTCTAGAACTGTGGTACACAGCTCTATGCCTTTCCCTTAAGCTGACCAAGTATTCTGTCAGCCATCGTTTCTTAAACTCTTCATAAAAAAAATCCCTAGAGTTCATGACTAAGTTAAGAAGAGAAGGATAGTCTTCTCCCAATGCCCCTTCAGGGACTTGTTCCAAGTGACCAAACATCAAGGAAGGAATGGTCCTTCCTATAAGGATATGATTAGGGATAATAACATCTACTTCGTTTTCACTGGAATGATAAGAGGTCTATTGTTCAAAAAATTTTGAACATCGGACAAAAGGGTGGCAATCTCTGCCAGGGAAGGAACAGACCTACCCAAAACCTTATAGAGACATTGTTTCACCATCTGAATCAACCTTTCCCAAGTGGCACCATACCATGCAGCATAAACAGGGACGGTTCTGTGCTGAACAAGGAAGTTTTAAACTTCTCTTCAAATTCTGAAGACGATAGAAGTTGTCCAATAATACTTCCTGCTTGACCTTATCTACATTCCTGTCTCTAACACATAAATGTCCTGTGTAATCCACACCAGTATGGGCAAAAGGCACACTTAATTTTACTCTAGAGGCGGGTAAAGAGGAAGGAGAAGGATACTTAACAGCACGGGAATTATATTTCTTACAAACTATAATCCTTCAAAATGTTTAAAACTGCTTGTCTTGCCTTAAAGATCCAGAATCCTTGCTTGCGAAGAAAATTAAGAGTAGCTTGCAGTCCCATGTGCATTACTTGGCAATGAGCAAAAAATATCAAAAGGCTTGTCAAGTGATGGGATTTGGACACCCCCCCCCCAAAAAAAAGGGGGGGGGAGGGGGTTCACAATCTCATATTTGAGGTCAATATTCTTGTCCATCCTGCCCTTAGATCTTATTAAACCATTCTTGTCCAAGAACAAGTTCATTTGACTTACTAAAGGAGGTATGTCATTAGTATTGGGGTTCTCTAAATAAGCCAATTCAGAGGGGAAGGCATCCTTTTGCATTATACCTATCAAATAATTAGAAGTGGCCTTAACAGGGTCAGTATTAGACTTCTTAAACAAAAACACAGCTTTAAAGATCAAGGAAGTGTGATGTAAAAGTTTGCTGTTAGAAGAAAACTTTAAGATGCCAACTAGAGGAGGAGTTCCAACTTGCACAACAGCCGCATTGACAATGTCTCCCTTGATGCAAGAAGGAATACATCCCAAGTGACCCTTCGGCCAAGCATGAGGTGGCAACAACAACCATTCCAGCCCATAAACTAGGTACGCGCGAAAACAAGCGCGGCACTACGATCGCGCTGGTACTGTTTACGTCGCCATAATTTTGCGACCCATTGGATTTTGTTTGGCTTAGTTTGAATGCTTTGAGCGTTCAGCGTATGCGCAGGATATTCAAATTATCCTGTTATTGTGCAAGTGTATGCCCGATTCTTCAAAAGCAAATAAATATTCACCGATTCAAACACAAATTTGGTTATCAACCGTGGCAAATTAGTTTTTCGAGTAAAAATATTAAGGTAAGACATCAATAACATCATATTTATATGTAAGAATGTTGTTTTTTAACCTATTTTCTCTCGTATATGAGCAGCTCAGTATCATTGAGTAATATACACTTGGTGATTTTTTTCCCCAAAAATCTTCACATGCCAAGTTGCACGTGCGCCGAATGGCCTACCGGCTCCGCTGTTTGACGTTCAAGACAAAAATTCCACAAATCAATCAATCAACCAAGTTGCATGTCAATTGGGCCAGTGGTTTGAATTTTATTGATTATTTCTAAATTGACAACAGTTGCCATGACAACATGATAGGTGTTAGTAAGAATGGTATAAGAAGAAGGTCCTGCAATATTAATGCTCAAGTCATTAACATTGCAGGACCTGAGCAAGTCATTAACTTTGCAGGACCTTCTTCTTATACCATCCTTACTAACACCTATCATCTTGCCATGGCAACTGTTGTCAATTTAGAATTAATCAATAAAATCCAAACCACTGGCCCAATTGACATGTAACTGGGCTTGTGATGGTTTTTGGATCAACAAATCACCAAGTGTATAATACACAACGATCTTAAGCTGCTCATAACCGGGAGAAAATAAATTAAAAAACAATTTTCTTACATCAAAATAATATTTTATTGATGCCTTACCTTAATATTTTTACTCAGAAAACTAATTTGCCGAGGTTGATAACCAAATTTGTGTTTGAATCGGTGAATATTTGTTTGCTTTTGAAGAATCGGGTTTTATGATAAAACCTTCACATGCCAAGTTGCATGTCAATTGGGCCAGCAATTTGAATTTTATAGATTATTTCTAAATTGACAACAGTTGCCATGGCAACATGATAGGTGTTAGTAAGAATGGTATAAGAAGAAGGTCCTGTAATGTTAATGACATGCTCAGGTGATTTATTGACCCATAAAATCTTCACATACCAAGTTGCATGTCAATTGGGCCAGCGGTTTGGATTTTATTATTTCTAAATTGACAACAGTTGCCATGGCAACATGATAGGTGTTAGTAAGAATGGTACAAGAAGAAGGTCCTGCAATATTAATGACATGCTCAGGTGATTTATTGACCCATAAAACCTTCACATGCCAAGTTGCATGTCAATTGGGCCAGCGGTTTGGATTTTATTGATTATTTCTAAATTGACAACAGTTATCATGGCAACATGATAGGTGTTAGTAAGAATGGTATAAGTAGTAGGTCCTGCAATGTTAATGACATGCTCAGGTGATTTGTTAACCCATAAAACCTTCACATGCCAAGTTGCATGTCAATTGGGCCAGCGGTTTGGATTTTATAGATTATTTCTAAATTGACAACAGTTGCCATGGCAACATGATAAGTGTTAGTAGGAATGGTATAAGAAGAAGGCCCTGCAAGGTGATTTGTTGACCCATAAAACCTTCACATGCCAAGTTGCATGTCAATTGGGCCAGCGGTTTGGATTTTATTGGTTATTTCTTAATTGACAACAGTTGCCATGGCAACATGATAGGTGTTAGTAAGAATGGTATAAGAAGAAGGTCCCGCAATGCTGTTGACATGCTCAGGTGATATATTGGCCCATAAAACCTCTACATGCTAAGTTGCATGTCAATTGGGCCAGTGGTTTGGATTTTATTGATGATAATCTGAAAATTGACAACTTCATGGTTGCCATGAAAAGGCAAATATGGTATGATGGAGATGTCTCACATTGTTTTTGACATGCTCATGTGATTTGTTGATCCTTAAAACCCAAGTTTACCAAATTTCAATAAAATTGGACCAGTGGTTTAGAGTTAATGTATATTTCTTTACCGGAATCTTTACAAATTACCACCCTTAATTCTAACATTTTGTTATGGTAAAGTCAAGCCAAAAATGTGGGCTATAAAAATAATTTAAAAAATCTTATCTCCTTTATTTTTCAAGCTATTTCAAAAATTTAAAAAGCATTTTGTTTCTAATAAAGTTGTCTTTCATATGCAACAATAAATTAAGGGGTAATTTTTTTTTTTGAAAATTTTGTGCCCGTACCTACATAAACCCAGCAAATGAATCTTTCCTTAAACAGCTTAGCACTGCAAAGTTTGGTTACAAAATCAGCCATATTATGTTCCGAAGGAACATAGGTAAAGGATATAGGAGTATATTTGGCTTTGAAATTTTCCAAAAGATTGGAAATTTCCTTCAATCTATTGTTAACAAATATGTTCTTCTTAGGAGCCTTGTTGGTTAGAATCTAAGAAAGAGCAATTTGACTATTAACATGGAGTACAACAGAATCAACCAGTGGAGCAGACACCAGTCCTTCCTCAAAAATAGTTTTGAGACATTTTAAAGATAGTAAAGCTGCCATAAGCTCCAGAGAAGGCAATGTTCTTTGTTTAATAGGAGCCACCTTGACCTTGGCAAATAGAAGAGAGCCATTAGACTCTTTTATCTCTCTTCTTTCTTGCCCTACATAAATGGCACACCCATAAGCTTCCTTAGAAGCATCAGCAAAAACAAAAATAACTTAAGGGGAGATTCTGAACAGGTTTTCCTTTTAAAGGATAAGTCATCCTCCCAAAAGTTTTCACATAACTTCTTCCATCTTGTAAGCAACTCACTATCCAATTTCAAATTCCAATCTACCATTTTTTTGGCACATCTCTCTAATAAGAATTTTTCCTTGTAATAACACAGGAGAAAAAAGAACTATTGGATCAAATATAGAAGCCAAAGAAGACAAAATTTGTCTTTTGGTTGAGGCATCTTTGTTAAGGAAAACATCCTTGATTCTCAAGGTATCATAATTCTTATCATAAATATATCCCAACACCTTTACCTCTTCCTTATTACAAATGACTTCTTGTTTAAGAACAGAGAGAACAGAAGTAAAGTTGCATGTCCACTCCCTGAAAGGTAAACCTCCATTAAGCATGATCTTATTAATCCTCTCGACCATAGTAGGGAGCGAACGAAATTCATTGGAGGTGTAGATCAGATTGTCTACATAGAATTTATCCTTAATTAAGGAGGCAGTTTGAGAGTCAGCCTGCATGGAAAGATGATGTTGGATGATGAAGTTCAGTATAAAGGGAGAGCAGATGAAACCAAAAATAATAGTATTATACCTGTAAGGAATATATTGGTTGTTAATCCTCCTAAAGAAACAGAACCTATTACGATCACCCTCATCCTTCAAACGGATCTGCAAGAAGGCTTTCATAATATCTGCTAAAATTACAAAATTGTTGGTTCTAAGTACAACAAGAGAGAGGAGATTGTTCATCAAATCAACTCCTGGGAATGCAGCCTCATTTAAAGAAGGGGCCTCTCCTATTTTGAGTGAGCAATTGAAAACAGGTCTTATTTTAGAGGTGGCAAGATCATCATTCTTGAGAACATATCTATGGGGTATGAAAATTTGGCCAGGGACTCATTAAGTAACAGGTTCAATAATGCCCAAGGGCTCTTGCTGATCAAACAGCCTCATACTCCTCCCTAAGGCCTTTTTGCTCAAGCTTGTCATAGACCCTTTGTGCCACTGCCAAGGCTATCTTTAGATTTGAGGGAACAAGGTCCACCAAATCCCTTTTCTATGGGATCTTTACATAATAGTGACCATCCTCGATGGAAATGGACTGTTTATTCATCAACCTCCAAAGCATTAACCCCTTCGATACGATGATGCCTACGTAGGCGTCACGAGGAGTAAGTGGGTACGTGAGGATGCCGATGTCGGCGTCTTGATTATATATATTGTAGTTGTACCTGCGTGACCCCCATACTCTATAAATTGGCTTCGTCATATTTTCTATGGTTATCAAAATTCACGGGTGAAAGAGAATGAGCAATACAGCGGTAACTTTATTTTTTATAATGCGAGTATTATGACGCAACATCGCACGTCTGTGTAAGAGGCCAAACATCTGGCAGCTAATGCTGCCCGCGAGATTTTGGCCCGTATTGAAGGGGTTAATATCAGGGGTTTGTTCTTCTTTAATGCCTATAGATTCTAAAGAATAAAAACTATCAAGACCATACTCTACATTAGAGTTAACAAAAGCTTCCTGCTGAGGATCAAATTGTAAACTTACTGGTTCCAAGCAGAAATTGACAAGTAACCTTTCCTTGCCTAACTTTTTGGGATGGAAAGAATTTAACAGTCTTTTTAGACTGAGTACAGGAAGTCCCTTTCTCAGGGTTCTTTAGAGAAATTCCATTGGCCTTCAAAGAACTGCAGAAAATAAGAGAATCACTATTGTATTCCTCAATACAATTAAAAGAATCGACTCCAAGGTCAGATTCTGGATTTATCCTTAAAGGCTTGCCTTTAAATCTAAAACCATCAGAATTTTGTCCTTCTGTAGAGGATATTTCAGAAACCCCCTTTATCATCCTTCTTATATAGAAAGGTTTCTCACTAGGAGGGATATATTGAGCCCCAGTCCCGTATGGAATGAAACCATTAGCAAGTTAACCTTGCAAGATGAGCTACCATATAAGGGGGCTCTCTCAATAGAAAACTGCTGAAAGTTTTGCAGAATTTCATTTCCAATGATCCCCAAAAGCTTCAGTTGATCTCCCTTCACCTTGGGGAAACTAGGGGAAAGAAAAAATTTGTATTTGGGACAAAGAAAAGAAGTGACAAACAGGGTGGAAGAGTTCTAATTTTGACCAAGAAAGATTTGAATGCGAAAAAAATAACTTAAGGAAAAAATAATGTAGAATCAATTATGATACAAGTAGAAAGTAAACATATGAAGAGTAGAAAATTTGTAGTAGTGTACGTGCCCCCCAAAACACAAGCCTGGTCAGAAAGTGATCATTCCAAATCATTAGAAGATACAAAATACAAATTAACTGAAATACTGAAAGACAGGAAATACAGTAATTATGGGTGACTTTAATTCAAAGGAAATATGCTGGGAAGAGATGACAGTGAAGGGGGGGGGGAGGAACTCTGGGGTAATGTCCTTCTTGACTTGACCATTGAGTACACAATGACCCAGTGGATTAGAGAAAATACTAGATATAGAGGTAATGAAGAACCCTCAACATTGGACTTGATACTTACGACAAAGCCTGAGATTGTTGAAAACATTTATTACAAAACCCCGATAGGAAAGAGTGACCATGTACTACTAGAACTAGAATTGAAAGAAAAAATGGATCAAAGCAAAAATGATAAACATTGAATAGGAAGACTGTATAACAAAACAAACTGAGAAATTTAAAACATTCTTCCGCAATGCAAATTGGGATAAATTCCTAAACAAAGAAACAGGGATAGAAGAAAAATGGAACATACTAAAAGATATCTATAATGAAGGAGTCAATAAATATGTACCACAACAAAAAATAGAAAGAACATGCATAAAAAGCTGGTACAACAAAAGTTGTAGTGAAGCTAAGGACAAAAGAGACAAAGCTTGGAAAAAATGGAAGAGAGACAAGAAATCAAGCAAATGGCAGACATACATCGAACTGAGAAATGAATATGTAAAAGTACGCAGAGATGAAAAGAGAAACTACGAAAAAAGGATAATAGATAAATGCAAGGGACGGGTAGAGGTTGTATAGATCAGATTTTTGTGGTAAGACAGATATGTGAGAAAGCTATAGGAAAGGGCAAGGATGTTTTTTGGGCCTTTATGGATCTGGAAAAGGCTTAGGACAGGGTAGACAGAAAGGCACTGTGGGAGGTTTTGCGGATATACGGGATAGGAGGAAAGCTTCTAGGAGCTGTCAAGAATTTTTATGAGAGTAGTAGAGCTTGTATCAGGATTAGAAATAGAGAGAGTGAGTGGTTCGAGGTAAAGGTGGGACTTCGTCAAGGATGCGTTATGTCGCCCTGGCTGTTCAACTTATACATGGATGGGGTAGTGCGAGAGGTAAATGCAAGGGTAGTGGGTCAGGGATTGGAGATGGTTAAAGAAAATGGAGAAAAGTGGGAGGTGAGCCAGCTGTTGCTTGCGGACGACACTGCGCTTGTGGCAGGATCGGAGGAGGGATTGAGGAAGTTGGTGACAGAGTTTGGAAGAGTGTGTGATAGAAGAAAGCTGAAGATAAATGTGGGTAAAAGTAAGTTGATGAGATGTACAAGGGGTGAAAGTGGCAGTAGTCTGGAAGTGAGCATTAAGGGAGAGCAACTGGAGGAAGTGGATAGTTTTAGATACTTGGGTGCAAATGTGGCAGGAAAAGGTGGAGTGAAGGTGGAGGTAGAATGTAGATTGAGAGAAGCGAGTAAATGTCTTGGTGGATTAAAGAGTGTAATGAGGAATAGACATTTGGGAATGGATGCTAAGAGGAGACTATATGAAGGAGTGATTGTGCCAGCAGCACTGTATGGGGCAGAAACATGGAACATAAGAGAAGAAGAGAGGAGGAGTTTGAATGTGTTTGAGATGAGGTGTCTGAGAAGTATGATGGGGGTTACTAGGCTAGATAGAGTGAGAAATGAGGAGGTGAGGAGGAGAACAGGGGTGGAAAGGGGGTTGGGAGATAGGGTTGATGAAAGAGTATTAGGATGGTTTGGACACATGGAAAGAATGAGTGAAGAAAGACTAGTAAAAGAGGTGTGGAAGGCAGATGTGGAGGGAGTGCACATGAGGGGACGTCCTAGGATGAGGTGGATGGATGGGGTGAAGGGGGCTTTGGGGAAGAGAGGAGTGTCTGTTGAGGAAGGACGGGAGGGGACAGAAGACAGGGGTGAATGGAGAATGGTTGTATATGGATGATGTTGGGATGCATGAGGTGGAATGGGTGGGGGGATGGGGGGTGAGGTTGTACGTGTGAGAAAATTTTGACGCAGCCCGAAGGGATTTCTCCCCGTCTTCTCCTTTATGCATGGGGGGACAGAGAGGGGTGGTCGCCGATTTAATGAAGTGGCCTTGCTGTGGATGTGCTGTGTCTTGTGACACTGCTTCTGACCCAGGGCTGTGGACAAGGTGCAGGGATGACCTGTCATCCAGGAGGTTCTAAGATGAGAGGGAGAGTGAAGGGGTGTGGAGTGTATTCAGGGATGGAATGGGTGGGAATGATTTTATGCCTTTTCCTTTTTGGCTACCTCCCTTGTAAGGGGGAAAAAGCCTTGGTATATGTATGTAAATGGAAAACTAAAAATCAAACAAGAAATAGAAAAACTGCGCCTGGGCAAAAATGAATATATAGAGGAACTAGAAATGGCAGAAATTATGAACAACCACTTCAAATCAGTGTTCACATTAGAAGGTTCACCTGACTGTGAAGAAATCAAGAGAAGAAATAATCGTAACATAAAAGGAAATACATACATACATATACCAAGGCTTTTTCCCCCTTACACAGGGGGGTAGCCAAAAAGGAAAAGGCATAAAATCATTCCCACCCATTCCATCCCTGAATACACTCCACACCACTCCACCCTCCCTCTTATCTTAGCACCTCCCAGATGACGGGTCATCCCTGCACCTTGTCCACTGCCCTGGGTCAGAAGCAGTGTTGCAAGACACAGCACATCCACAGCAAGGCTGCTTCATTAAATCGGCGACCCCCCCTCTCTGTCCCCCCATGCATAAAAGGAGAAGACGGGGAGAAACCCCTTCGGACTGTGTCAAATTTTGCTCACACATACTACCTCACCCCCCCATCCCACTGCCCATTCCACCTCATGCATCACAACATCATCCATATACAACCATTCTCCATTCACCCCTGTCTTCTGTCCTCTCCTGTCCTTCCTCAACAGACATTACCCTCTTCCCCAAAGCCCCCTTCACCCCATCCATCCACCTCATCCTAGGACGTCCCCTCATGTTCGCTCCCTCCACATCTGCCTTCCATACCTCTTTTACTAGTCTTTCTTCACTCATTCTTTCCATGTGTCCAAACCATCCTAATACTCTTTCATCAACCCTATCTCCCAACTCCCTTTTCACCCCCGTTATCCTCCTCACCTCCTCATTTCTCACCCTATCTAGCCTAGTAACCCCCATCATACTTCTCAGACACCTCATCTCAAACACATTCAAACTCCTTCTCTCTTCCTCTCTTCTTGATGTTAGAAAATCACATGGCCCAGATGGAACTGCAAACTGGATACTGAAAGAATGTATGGAAGAATTAACTGACAAAATATACAATATAATTAAAGTATCACTTAAAGAAGGAAAAGTGCCACTGGATTGGAAGAAGGCAAAGATTGTACCAATCTATAAGGGAGTTAATAAAGAAGACCCATCTAATTACAGACTGGTATCACTGACAAGCACAATAGCAAAAATTTGTGAAAGAATTGTCAAAAATTGATGGGTAAAGCACCTGGAAGAAAAAACTATACTAAATCCAAATCAGTTTGGATTCAGACAAGGGAGATCAAATTTGATCTGCTTCTACTCAAGATTAATAGACATGATACAAGAAAGAGATGGGTGGGTAGACTGTGCCTTTCTCGACCTACAAAAGGCATTCAACAAGGTACCACATAAGAAACTTATAAAGAAGATAGAGTCAAAAGGTGGTATCAGAGGAAAATTATTAAAATGGATGAAAGACTTCCTTATTGGGAGGAAAATGAGAGTTGTAATTAGAGAAAAATTCTCAAACTGGGAAGAAATGAAAAGCGGTGTCTCACAGGGATCAGTACTGGCCCCGATCATGTTTGCCATATACAGTGGCCGCGAAAAGTTTGGGCGCAAAATTATAGGTGCCCAAACTTTCCGTTAAACTCAAAACATGCGAAAAATACAACTTTCCGCCCAAACTTTTCGCTATTTTTCAATGCTAGCATTTGTACCCGTATTTAGCCGAGACAATACGCACTACTTGGCAACTCTGTTTAGGCGCACTCGATGTCACGTGGAGTCAGTTTCTAAACATCTCTCACAGGGAGTAGTCTTTTTTTGCGGTGGTCTCTGTTTTTGTGCCTTGATATCTCCGTAATGGGAAGTGGTAAAGAGCTGGAAAGAGACACAGTTGTTACAATCATAACCCTCTATAAGGAGGGTTATAAGTGTAAAGATATTGCTACTCGTGTGGGAATTGGAGTGCGTCAAGTGCAAAAGTGGACCAAGAAATTTCGAGACGGAGGAAGTGACATCATTCCTACTCCAAAGCATCGCTCTGGTCGGCCAAGGAAGATATCAAATCGTACTTCTACAGTTATTAGGAGGCAGTTAGATAAAGATCCAACGCTCACAGCTCGAAAACTGAAAGAAAATAACCCTGCACTGCTGCATGATGTGTCTGTAAGATGTATTTCTGATCATTTAGCCAAAGATTTACAATACCGTAGTTGCTGTGCTAAAGTTCTTCCCCTCCTAAGTGCAAAGAACATACGTGATCGCATAGCATTTTGCAAGAAATATAAGGACTGGTCCTTAGAAGACTGGGAACGAGTATTGTGGAGTGATGAGTCTACGTTTGTGGTGTCGTCGGGCTGCAGGTCGAAGCATGTGAGGCGCCCCAGGGGGTCTGACCCTAATGACCCTCGCTATACAGCTAAAGTGGTGAAACATGCTGCAAGTGTTATGGTGTGGGGATGCTTTGCATTTGGTGGAGTTGGCAATTTAGTGTTTCTTGCACAAAATGAGTGTAAATCAGCACACTTATTTTGAGTTATTGTGTGATAACCTGCCTGAAAGTTTTGAAAAGTGCAATGCTAGTTGGTTTATGCAGGACGGAGCTCCTGCTCACACAGCTCGGTCTGTTACCCAATGGTTAGAAGACTGTGGTGTTGATTACGTAAAAAAATGGCCTGGAAATTCTCCAGACCTAAATCCCATTGAGCACGTATGGCATATAATTAAAAAACAGCTTCAAGATCGTGACGTCTCCACTGTAGCTAAGCTAAAAACAGAAATACAGGATATTTGGGATAATATTATTCCTCAACACGTACAAAACCTGGCAAGATGCATCCTGGCACGTTTGGAGAAGGTCATAAAGCTTAAAGGAAAATCGCTTGGTAAATAAGGTATGTAATAAGCCATTTATAGGTCTTTAAATGATTATTTAAATGTCACAAGTGTTTACATTTGTGTCTCGTTAATTACGCGCCCAAACTTTTCGCGGCCACTGTACATTAATGACATGGATGAAGGTGTAGAGTGTTATATGAATTTCTTTGTAGATGATGCAAAACTATTAAAGAAGGTAAAAACGGAGGAAGACTGCAACTCATTGCAACAAGATTTGGACAAGATCTGGAATTAGACCCAAAAGTGGGAAATAAAATTCAATATAAAGAAATGTAGTATAACGGAGTTTGGAAAGAGTAAAAACAGAATATCAAAAGATTACAAAATTGGTGAAGAAAAGGTGAAAAAAGTAAACTCAGAGAAAGATCTTGGAGTGATGATTGGAAAGGACATGACACCAGATAAGCATATTAACAAAGTATTTGGAGAAACCTACAATTTATTGAGATCAATCAAAGTGGCGTTTGCCTATTTGGACGAAGAAATGATAAAGAAAATCCAAACTACACTAATAAGACCAAAACCCGAGTACGCAGCAGCACTCTGGACACCCAGTACCAAAAAGAACATTAAAAAACTAGAAAGGTTACAAAGAGCAACAACCAAACTAGCACCAACTCTTTCCAAACTAACATATGAGCAAAGACTGTCCAAATTAGAACTACCAACTTTGGAACAAAGAAGAGAAAAAGGTGACCTGCTGCATCTCTACAGAATAATGAAAGGAATGGAAGTTATAGATAGGGACGACTTGTTAATATGGGACAACAGTAAAATGAGAGGACACAAAAAGAAACTAAAAAAAGATAGTTACAGAAGAAATTTAAAAAGAAACAGCTTCCCACACAGAGTGATAGATACATGGAATAAATTAGACAACGAAACAGTGTGTGCAAACACTATACAAGATTTTAAGAAAAAACTTGATGCTGAGAGATACAAAGACAGGTCACCACGAGCATAGCTCCCTTCCCGTATAATACAACTAGGTAAATACAACTAGGTAGAGGATAAGGAAGGAATTTGTGTGGACAAGTTGAATCCCTCTACTGTGAAAAGCAAACTAGTTTAATCCCGGAGGGGATTTTGAGATTCAGTGTAATTAAAACCTCTTTTATTCATTAGAGGTAAACCAAATGAAGAAACCAACTTGTCCATAGCAGGACTTAAACAAGGTCCTACCCTGTCTTCCACCAATTCCTTATCAATAATGGAAAACTGGGCTCCAGTGTCTAATAGGAAAAGACATTGGTCAGTTCTCTTGCCTCTACTAACTGGAAGGGAAACTAAAGGAACAATTGAATCAAACAAACCATGGAAATTAAACATTTTCCCTTCAGAAGGAGGCAACTTGTTAACCATAGGACACATGGCTCCATGGTGCTCGGATTTGTTACACATCAAACATTTATAAGGCAGAGAATCCTTGTCCCACCATACTAGATTGTATAGGACCTTTCAATTTTGTCTCCACAATTCCCATTATGTCTGGTTTCTCTATTAACAAACAGTTGTTTAGTTCATTTAATCCAAAAATCATACCATCCATGTTTGTGTATGCCACTTTTAATTCGTTTCTTTTCTTCTCTTTTTTCGTTTGTTTCCATTTTTCTGATGTACTATATTTTTAGTCTCAGATCCAGCACTCAAAAGTCTCCGTTCTTCCTTTTTTTTTTTTAGCCTCATTTATTAGTGCCCTACCTTTCTCTATTTCTTCATCTTTTATTTCCTTTTTTATACACATGTTTTGTAATTTTCACTGCTAGTTTTGACACTTTTGATATTATCTCTTCAGCTATCATTTGAGTCGTTAGTTTAACTTTCATTGGCCTATATTTTTTTCTTTAGAGTATGTGCCCATCTTATGCATGTCGTCGACTTTATTCTTCCAACTCTGGACCCTTGTCCTGAACAATTTTCAGTATTTCCTTTGCAATTTCTTTTTTTTTTTTAGGTATTTGTGTACATTATATTTTTCTTGGATGTCGTAAACCACAATCCACTTCTTTTTATCCACTGTGTCTCTCACCCAGTTTTCCTTTTCTTTGATTACCTTAATTACTGTTTCCTTTGCATTCTTTACCTGCTGTTGCACTATTTCTTTGAAGGCGATTTTTTTTATTTTCGCATTCCTGTTTCCACAGATTTTTTTTTTTTTTTTTTTTTTTTTTTTTTCAATAAGATCTGTCTCTTTGATTGATTCTCCCATCTTTTTGGTCACTGCTTGTAATTGTTCTTTGACCTCTTTTTTTTAGTTCTTCATTTTTGTTTCTATCTTCATTTTCCTTTCTTTCATTTTCTCTTTTAATCATACTTAGTTCACTTTTTATATTGTTTAATTCTCTGATTATTTCATCATTGGTACTGCGTAAGTTTGACATCTCTAATTGCAAAGCTCTATGGTCTAATTTTACATCAATTAATTCATCAACTAAGTCGTTGATTTCTCAGTTTCTTAGTGTCCTGCTAATCCCAATATCTCTTTCTGTGTCCATAATTATTTCTAATGTTCCCCTTTCCCTCTGAAATCCCCCCAAAAATACTCTATTGTCATACCTCTGTGATGTCTTTGGAGTGACATTTACCCACGTTTTCTTAGGGATTAGTCCCAGTGGTGACTCCACTCTACTCATGTCTAATCCTCTCTTTATTGGTTTGTTGATTCTTTTTTCATCTTTATTTTCCTTCATTTTGTGCTAAAACTATACTTATTTAAGTATTGGATTAGACACCTTACCAGTCACTGAGAGCACAACACTACATCTCAAAAGACAACAATAAGGTGTTTTCCCTGAATCCAGCAATAAAGCTCTAAGTCAGAGCTCAATCACTGACCCTCCTTCCTCTTCACAACGAGGAAATTATTTTTGCTGATAATTACTCCTGGGTCCTTTTCAGAGCTAATTTTTTTTTTTTTTTTAATTCCTTTCTACCAATTTTATATTGCCCTGATATTCAATTTTTCCAAATTCCATTATACTACATTTCTTGATGTTGAAGTTTACTTCCCACTTTTGACTCCATTCCCAAACTTTATCTAGGTCTTTCTGTAGTGATTCAGTCTTCCTTTGTACTTACTTTCTTAAGTAGTTTTGCATTATCTGCGAAGTTCACATAACATTCCACACCTTCATCCATGTCATTTATATATATGGTAAACATTATCAGAACTAACACAGAACCTTGTGGGACTCCGCTTATTTCTTCCCAGATTGAGTTTTTGTTTAAGTACCATCCTCATTTTTCTCCCGTTCAAAAAATCTTCCATCCATTTCAATAACTTTCCTTGTACACCTACTATTTTGAGTTTCCATAGTAGCTTTTTAAGTGGTACTTTATCAAATGGTTTTTGTAAATCTAGGAAAGCACAATCAGCCCATCCATCCCTTTCTTGCATTATTTCTATTAGCCTCGAGTAAAAGCAAATCAAGTTAGTGGCACATGATCTTCTGTGTCTAAAGCCAAATTGTTTTGGATTCAGTATATTATTTTCTTCCAGATGTTTAATCCATCTACTTTTGATCACTTTTTCACATATTTTTGCTATTGTGCTTGTAAGGGAGACTGGTCTACAGTTTCAGTTTTCATTTCCCCCCCCTTTTATATATTAGTACAATATTTTCATTTTTCCAATCTTGTGGTACCTTTCCTTCTCTGGGTGAGTAATAATTTATCTTACATATTTTGTCTGTTAGTTCATCTATATATTCTTTTAATATCCAATTTGCAATTCCATCTGGACCATGGGATTTTCTAATGTCAAGGTTTTTTATTTGGTCCATTATTTACTTCTGTGTCTTTCTCTCTGTCCTTCCTCCCAATTTTGTGTACTTACAATTGTGAATACAGATTTAAAATGTTTGTTCATAATATCAGCCATTTCTACACCTATACATTCGTCATTCCCTTGACGCAATTTTATTATTTCTTGTTTATCTTTTAGTTTACCATTCACATATCTGTAGAATACTTTAGGTTGGTCTTTGCATTTGTCTATTATGTCTTTTTCATAGTTTCTCTTTTCTTCCAAATGTATATTTATATATTCATTTCATAGTTTGATATATATATATATATATATATATATATATATATTTTATATTTTCAAAGCTTTGTCTCTTCTATCTTTAGCCTTACTACATCTTTTGTTGTACCAGCACTTAATGTACACCCTTTCTTGCTTATATATATATATATATATATTTTTTTTTTCTTAATATTTTCAAAGCTTTGTCTCTTCTATCTTTAGCCTCACTACATTTTTTGTTGTACCAGCACTTAATGTACACCCTTTCTTGCTTCTGCTTTGGTACATATTTGTCTATTCCCTCTTTATAAATTTCTTTTAATATGTTCCATTTCTCTTCCATCTTTGTTTCTTCATTTAAGAAGTTTTCCCAATTTACATTTTGAAAGAATTTTCTGAGTTTCTCAAAATCCATTTTCTTGTATTTTAGTCTACCTTTTTTTGTGTTTCTCATTTCTTCCCAAACTAATTTGTTCTTTTAGTTCAAATTCTATAGTATGTGGTCACTTCCAGATTCGTTATTCCATTATATCCACAATTTCTGGCTCTGACGTAAATATTAAATCTAGTCTTGATGGTTCTTCATTGTTTCTATATCTGGTATTTTCTTTTACCCAATGAATCATTGTGTATTCAATGGTCATATCCAGTAGTAGGTTTCCCCCAAAGGTCTTCTCCACATTTCACTGTCATCTCTTTCCAACATATTTCTTTAGAGTTAAAGTCGGCCATAATTACTATGTCTCCTCCTTTCAGTAATTCAATTAATGCATGCTTTGTGTCTTCCAGCATTTTGGACTATGATCACTCTCTGTCTAAGAATAAGTTTTTTGGGGCACATATATTACTACAAACTGTCTACTTTTCATGTCACTGTTTTCAACTTTTATTATATTCAATTCCACATTGTTTATTCCTTCTGTTATCTTTGTCACATTTAAGCCTTTTTTAGTCAAAAACATGACTCTGTAGCCAACTCACATGTGTTTCTACGCGGTATTATGACTTATAATATCGTCCCTGCAGAAATGAGAGGGACAAAGAACATATAGGTGGTGTGCAAACAGTTGGCCTTCAGCCTTGTAGTACAAATGTGTAGGTTAAGTCATTAGTACGCCTGTTCTGCAGGCATTTGTATCCACATAAAAACACAATTCCAGGCTATGCCCGGCAACCCTGTGCCAGCCAGAGGGGCGCTACCTTTAGGTACGCCCCGCAGGTACTTAAGGCGTGTGTGATGTCAGGTCGCGGTTAGTATCCTTTAGGGCTGGGCGGGATCCGAGTACTGGACCCGAATCCACCGGATCCGACAAGGCAGGAGGGACCCGAGTACCAGATGTTGGTACTCGGATCCGCTGAGACGAGTACAAACGATTACTCAAGGATCTATTTTCCCTGTGGAGCCAAAATTCGTTATGACCACTATCTATACGAATCATTACATTTATACCATACTTGATATTATCATTAATTAGTTACAAAGTCATATGTTGCAAATGAAATTACAATACAAAATAAACTATTATTTTCGGCTAGCGATACATGGCATACAATTTCAGTATTGCCATCGGCATCTCAAATTCTTGGGAGACTGATTGGCTGATGCGCTGTGACGTCACATTTCTTCCCCTTACATGTGATCCTATTTATTTCTTTTACTCTCTACATTGAAGGAATTACTGTTTGTGATATTGTGTGATATTATTTTAAATGTGAGACAAATAATTACTGTTAAGGAAATACCGTTTGTGGATATTACTGCCTGTGATATGAAAAAATATATACTTTACTTTATTTGTTATTAATTTGACACAAAAAATACTATTTCCAAGGAACAATTTCCTGTACTATTTTTCCTGAAACAAAAAAAGCATACATTGCTGGTATACATGTATGCTGTATATTATATAGCTGTCAGTGAACAAATAAAACCAAAGGTCCTTAAAAGTGTTTCAATTATACCACAAGGTTCACCCTAAATATGTTTTGTAACGTGCACCGTGTACAATCTTTTTTCGGTAGAGTATCACTGAACCGTAATATAACTAATGCAAACTTTTTTGTACAGCAGTAAATATGTAACAAATATAAATCTGTATGCATAACTGACGTATTATAGTGGACAAAATACTTCAGCAGTCAGAGATAATTCAGCAGTCAGATAGAGATTCCTTGGTGTTCCTCTTGAGTGGGATTCGCCTAGTTGGTGTGGACTCGAGTAGATGTAGCTGTGGCGATTACCAATGCCAGGCGAATACCGCGCGACTGGGATCCGACAGAGGATGTCAGTCGGATCCCGCTCCCAAACGAATCCGTGGACTCGCGCTGCCAGTTCTCCGTGCTGAAGGAAGTACTCGGATCCGGATCCGAATCCCGCGGATCCGCCTGGCCAAGTACTCGGATCCGCGAATACTTAAGAACTCGGATCCTGCCCAGCCCTAGTATCCTTCTAAGGCTCGGCCGGCCCACTCGCATGTGTATACCAGTGTCATGTCAATAAAGCCCAGAACCTAAACCGACTGTCAATCTTCCCCGGTGTCACTAGCCCAGTAACAGCGCATAGTTACATTGGTGAACCCGGAGTCTTGACTTGACACCCAGCCCGGTCAGTTTTTTGTTTCTGGCACATTTCGACCACACCCATCATACGCAATGTCCGTCCAACTTCCACCATTTACCTATGACATAGACCTCTGGCTCGCACATATTGACGCATGTTGGCCCACAAACAATACCCAGACTACCGACCAGTATAAGTTCCGACTAACCGTCGCGGCCCTCCCAGCGCAGATTGCGGCGCGAATTTCTACACTCCTCACAGATCCCCCCAAGACTGACCCGTACAACGGCCTCAAAGAGGCACTCAAACAAGCGTGCGGGAGGACTAAGGAACTCGCCATGGAGGAACTCCATAACATCACCTACGACGGCTGCAGGCCCTCAGTATTCCTCGAGCGTTTGAAGGACCTCAATCATGCTGCAGGCAACCCGATGTCAGATGACTTAGTGATGTTTCGCCATAAACAATTATTGCCACCGCACGTAAGGGCGCCCCTTACGGTTTTAGACATTGCAGATATCAGTGATTACTCGAAAAAGGCAGACAAGATTTTCCACGCACTCGCTCCTCAGGACGTGCCCCCTGGATCAGTGTCCAGTAACCTTTCTAATGAGAGTGCTCGAGTGTATAACGTAGACAACAGTGCGTCTAATCGTGTGTGTAGTGCCAATTCCTGTGATTCTACTGACGCTAGTGCGCGCGACAGTACGCCTCGGCCTGCACCGGCGGACACCATGAACGCGCGCTTAGCGCGTGTTGAGGGCATGCTAGAGAAGCTCGTCGTAGCAGGGGGCGCGCGCGACCCACCTCCTCCTCCGCGTCGACGCTCGTATTGTTTCTACCACGCCACGTTTGGCCACAGGGCTAGAAACTGCAGCCCTCCATGCACCTGGTTTGAGCAACAGCCATGGTCACGGGGGACGGGAAACGCAGCAAGCGGGAGGCGCTAGTCCCTCCCGTTTCCACGCAGGCTATGCCGACGGCCTGTCCTTCACGCCCACGTCACAACCCCCCTCGCTCGTCCCGGGCACACAGTCGCGCCCTATTGCGCGTAAAGGATACGGCTACTGGCTGTCACTTCCTCGTCGACACAGGGGCCGTGGTCAGCGTCATCCCTCCCGCCGCTAAGGACAGGACGCATACACTTACGGCGTATGACCTCTTAGCTGCCAACGGCACTCCAATTGCCACATACGGCACCAGGCATTTCCGTGGACGTTCATGGTGGCGGACGTCGGACAATCCATCTTGGGTCTGGACTTTTTGCGGGAACACGACCTTCTGGTGGATGCACGGCGCCAACGGTTGATACACAGACCTTCCAACGCCTTCATCCGCACCGTTCTCTGGACGTCCCCAGCGCCGGTGTTTACACACGTTCAGGGGCATTCACCGTATACCAACATCGTCCAAGAATTCCCCTCCATTACGTCCGGTCAACCCCACCCACGGAAACAGAGACACACCGTTCAGCATACCATTCTCACGCACGGCCCACCTTGCTTCGCCCGCCCACGGCGCCTCCCGCCGGAACTTTTACAAGCAGCGAAGCAAGAATTCGAACTTTTGCTTCAGGATGGTATTGCGCGACCTTCGGCCAGCAGTTGGGCATCGCCCCTGCACTTAGTGCCGAAAGCCAAGGATGGAGAGTGGCGTGCATGTGGTGACTACAGGGCTCTGAACGCGATGACGCAACTGGACCGTTACCCGATACCTCATGTGATGGACTTCCAATAGAGGCTGCACGGGAAGACTGTGTTCTCGAAGATCGACTTGATGTGCGCGTTCCATCAAATCCCCGTGGCAGAGGAGGACATCCCCAAGACGGCTGTCACCACCCCATTCGGCTTGTTTGAATTTCCGGTCATGAACTTCGGCCTCCGGAACGCCGCACAAACCTTCCAGCGTTTCATGGACCAGGTGGTGCAGGGATTAGACTTCGTCGTGGTATACATCAACGACATCCTCGTCGTGTCAGCATCCCATCACGAGCATTGCCAACACCTCCGCCTTCTTTTCCAACGGCTCCATGATCACGGCTTGCGGATTCACCTTGCAAAGTGCGTGTTCGGGACCGAGTCGGTCGACTTCCTCGGCCATAGAGTTTCGGCGTCGGGTGTTTCGCCCTTTCCGCAAAAGGTAGTAGTAGTATCGTATGGCTTTCTTACACCTCCAACTTTGTATTTGCTAGCCAGTCTATGAATGTTTGATTTGCTTCATAGATAGTCTGGTAACCCCCTGGCACTGCTGTGATTGGGCAGTGCAGTACGAGATGGTCTGTATCTTGGGGCGAATTATGACAAGATGGGCCAAAAGGTGAAGGCCATCGACGACTTCCCACAGCCAACCACCGTCCGAAAGTTGAGGCAATTCCTAGGGCTTATTAACTATTACCACCGGTTCATCCCGGGGGCTGCGGGCCTCCTCGCGCCGCTGTACGATCTTCTGAAGGGAGCGAAAAAGCACTCGCCGAAGCCGCTGCAATGGTCCGCGACTGCAGAGCAGGCCTTCCAGGCTGTTAAGCACCGCCTTACACAGCTGTCCCTCCTCGCATATCCAGTTCCGGGAGCGACGGCGGTACTCACGACAGACGCGTCGGCAGAGGCAGTGGGCGCCGTCCTCCAGCAGGAGGTACAGGGCGTCCTTACCCCGGTGGCATTCTTCAGCAAACGATTGAATGACGCCAAGCGTCACTACAGCGCTTTTGATCAAGAGCTTCTAGCCATCTATGAAGCGGTGCGTCACTTCAGCCATTTCCTGGAGGCGAGGACGTGTAGGGTGCTTACAGATCACAAGCCCCTTACGTATGCTATGGAGAGACCAGGGAACAAGCTAACCCCGAGAGCCAGACGCCACCTCGCTTATATATCTGAATTCACCACGGATATCAGGCATATTCCGGGTGCGGATAACGCCGCGGCAGACGCACTGTCTCGTAGTGCCAACGCAATTACGCGTCCCGCAACGCTGGACTATGCTGCAATCGCGCAGGCCCAAATGGAAGATGAGGAGTTACGGGAGCTGCAACGAGGAACCACGTCGCTCCGTCTAGTACTGCAGCAGGCTGAGAGACTGGCGACCCCGTTGTGGTGTGACATCTCCACGGGGCACGCGCGCCCTTGCATCCCGAAAGCATTCCGCCAAACTGTGTTCCGCCATTTCCATGATATGGCCCACCCCGGAATCCTCGCGACACAGCGCCTAATTCAGAAACGGGCCGTGTGGCCAGGGATGAAGAGGGACCTCAATTCATGGGTGCGGATATGCATTCCGTGCCAGACAGCGAAGATCCATCGGCACACCAAGCTCCCGCTACATCAGATACCCACACCAACCCAGAGGTTTCACACTGTGCACATCGACATTGTGGGACCTCTCCCCCCCCCCTCCCGGGGGTACCACTTCCTCCTCACCTGCGTTGACAGAGCAACTAGATGGATGCAGGCGATTCCCATGGTGGATAGTACTACAGAGTGCACAGCGTTCCATTTCCTGCATGGTTGGGTGGCCAGTCTGGGAGCCCCTCACACAATCATCACGGACCGGGGCCCGCAGTGGGAATCGAAGGCGTGGACAGATCTTCTACTATTCCTTGGCACCAGCAGGCAGCGGACCACGGCCTATCACCCACAGTCCAACGGCATGGTGGAGCGTTTCCATAGGAGACTTAAAGAAGCCCTTCGCGCCCAACCACACCCAACGTCATGGGCGGACGCACTTCCAATCGTTCTCTTGAACATCCGTTCCACCGTTAAGGAGGACCTCCAGCTCACGCCAGCGGAACTAGTCTACGGCGACGACCTACACCTACCCTCCCAGTACACGCCTGCCCTTGACATGTACTCCGAGCTCGCGTTCATGTCTGCCCTTCGCCAAGCAATGAGGTCTTTCAGACCTCAGCCGCCTAAACCTCTTGCAACATCCACCACATACCACCACCCCACGCTCATGTCGGCAGACAAGGTGTTTCTCTGTGTAGATCTTTGTACTGGTTTCTTGGCGCCTAGGTACCACAGAGTCTCCTTCACTCCCTCGGCACCTAAGCACAAGTAACATTCACATAATGTTACAACTCCTCCACCCTGTTTCTTCTTTCTATTTTTCATCCAATGGTTGTATAAACATTGTCCCACGGTATTAGGTGGTATTGGACCTTTTAGTTTCATGTATTTTACGGGACAAGAGCTATGCTCGTAGTGACCCGTTTTCGTATCTTTCCATATCCAGTTTGTTTTTAAAATCGTGTATAGTTCTAGCATTCACTGTTTCTCTGTTCAGTTTGTTCCAGACATTGATCACTCTATGTGGGAAGCTATTTCTTTTCAGATCTCTTCTGTAACTGTCTTTCATCAGTTTCTTTTCGTGTCCTTTTGTTTCTCTTCTGTCCCACTTATGATGTTATCCATGGTGTCTTGAATTATACTATTTGTAATATTTACCATTTTTGTGTCCATTTCTTATGTAATTTTTATGTTGTATTCCTTTTGATGTTTACCATTTGTGTGTCCATTTCTTAGGTATAATGTGTAACTATTGTTTAGCTATTAAGTGTAATGTCCTGGACATCTGGCAATTGTTATCTTTTGTTTTCACTGGTGCCAGTACTTATAATATATATGTATATGTATATATATATATATATATATATATATATATATATATATATATATATATATATATATATATATATATATACAGTCGTACCTCGGTACTCGACCATAATCCATTCTGAGGTGGTGGTCGAGCACCGATTTGTTCGAACACCGAAACCAATTTTCCCCTTATCACTGTCTTTCTTTGGACCCATTATTAAGGGCTAGAGCAACACGAAAAAGTTTAAATCTGGGAAGAAATACTCGAACAAACTGCGTACGTCTTACTCCGCTGGCGGTCTGAGTCGAACTGACGCTTACCCGCTGTTCGAGCTAGTCGAGTACTGAAAATCTGTTCGAGGTCCGATGCATTTTCTACTCGAATTTTTTGGTCGAGCACCGATTTGGTCGAGTATAGAGGCGGTCGAGTACCGAGGTACGACTGTATATATATATATACAGCCACTATCGGAGTTACAACCTAGCTAGGTTCCGACCAACCAGTCATAAGTCGGATTGGTCGTAAGTCGGATCCTATTCAAAATGGCCGACACAAGGGTTCTACTCTAGGATACATGATATCAATCTGTTGCTTTTTTAAGTAACTTTTTCTATTGAATACTATTAAATACAAGCTTTTTAGTTTCATTTTTATATTTTTTTTATATATTTTTTAATGTTTTAATACTGTACTGTATTTCAGTATATATACGTATGCAGGTACTGTATGTATATACTATACCTGTATATATATATACACACAAACACACACATATTAAATATAACCTTGCTTACCATTTTTGTTTTTTAAATTGTAGTTTCCTTTTAATATTTTTTTCTTAATTCTTCAATTGTTGTATGTACTCTAAATATATGTGAATTTTAAGATCTATTTTTCTCATCCATTTCAATCCATTCTAAGTGTGAGATATAGGTACAGCAACAACTGCAACAGCACTGTAGGAGAGAAGCCAAACGCAGACTATGGGATCCAATATATTTAACATTGCGCCCATCAGGGCTTCTCCCGAAATAACATAGTGGACTTTTTTAAGGCTATCGACCCATAAGGGGGTCATTAAGCCTGGTGTGAAGTTGTTCAGTCTATTTTTTTTTTTTTTTTTTAACACCAGTTTCATGTTCGTTTCTCCCCACAAGCTCGGGTTATACAAGGAGTCAGATGTGTGTCCACTATGTTTCTGAAGAAGCCCTGGTGGGAGAAACGTTAAATACATTGGATCCCATACTCTGCGTTTGGCTTCTCTCCTACAGTTGTATACAGTATTGTTTTCAGTTGCTTAGTTGTTAATATGATATGGTAAGTTAAAGAAAGAAAATACTTATTATAGTGTATTCGTATTAGTAAATTCATAATAGGCATCAGCTAGACGTGGTCGTAAGTACGTAAATATCCTTCATCCATAATTTATCAAACTCTTCCACAAATGCCTTAGCTGCAGACGTATCACTGCTAGCAGCCTCACCTTTCGACAACACGTGGTGAACCTGGTAACGCTCTCGAAAGCAACAAAACCACCCAGCACTCACTATGAACTCATGTGAAGCGTATTCTTCACCTGCACGTTCTTTCAACATGTGAAATTAACTTGTAGCCTTACTTTGCACTGCTTGCAAAGTCACTCTCACATTTCTTTGCCTATTATCTTCCAACCACGTCTATAGCAACTTTTCCATCTCTGCCATAACTGCCGTACGCGATGCCGGTTGCCACAACTATCTTACGCGCTGTGCTGCCAGACATGTACAGTAAACTCATAATAGGCATCTGCTACATGTGGTCGTAAGGATGGGTGGTCGTAACTCGCATACGTCATAACTCGGATAGTGACTGTGTATATATATATATATATATATATATATATACACAAATACATATTCATGTTATTATTTAGAATAGATATCTGTGTATGTTGTATTGCCTAGGGTGATTTCATGTATAGATTTTTTTTTCCACCACTTTTGTATGTACACTATGGTGTATGGAGTAGATCATCCTTTTGATTTTCTTTTGCCTTGGTCTTTCATTTTTCTCGTTTGCTAGGTGGTGTCACTGATTGGTGGTGGCCAAGCAATGTGATGGTATTGTACCATTATGTATATCTATGTACTGTGTTGTAACATTGTACAGTTATTGTTGTGTATTATACTTGTGAATTGTTCAATTGTGTTTGTATTTTTCCATTACATAATTATCATAGATTTTGTTGTATATTAATTTTACTATTGTCATTGTGTTATTTAACCTCTTCAGTACGGGCCTTAAATCTCGCGGGCAGCAGCCAATGCCAGCCGTACGACGTGTCGTGATAATACTCGCATCATAAAATATAGTCACCACTTATATCGATCATTCTCTCTTTCACCCGTGAATTTTGATAACCATAGAAAATGTGATTACATTCAGTTTAGAGAGTATGTCATTACGGAGGGGCAACTATAATAAATATAGTCAAGACGCCGATATGGCAGCCTCGCGTATCCAATTGCTCCTCATGACGCCTACGTATGCGGCACCGTATGGAAGGGGTTAATTACAATTCTGTGTGTCTTTACAAGGAGAACCGAGAGAATCATGTATGTTTCCCATGACAACTCAAGGCTTGGCATCCTAATTGTTACTCTGCCTCCTTCCTATGTAGATATCTGTGTATGTTGTATTGTCTAGGGTGATTTCATGTATACATTTTTCTCCACCATTTTTGTATGCACACTATGGTGTGTGGAGTAGATCATCCTTTTGATTTTCTTTTGCCTCAGTCTTTCATTTTTCTTGTTTGCTTGGTGGTGTCAAGTGATGTGATGGTATTGTACCATTATGTATAATATATTTATGTACTGCATTGTAGCATTGTATAGTTATTGTGTATTATACTTGCAAGTTGTTGAATTGTGTTTGTGTTTTTCTATTACATAATTATCATAGATTTTGTTGTATATTAATTTTACTATTGTCATTGTATTATCTAATTACAATTCCATGTGCCTTTATAAGGAGAACCAAGTGAGTCATGTATGTTTCCTGTGTCAACTCAAGGCTTGGTGTAGCAGTTGTTACTCTGCCTCCTTCCTGTGTGCATTTGTTATTGTAGTGCTTTATCCCATTGTGATTAATATAATTATTTAGTGATTCCTATACTTTTATTAGCCACCCTATAACAGCCCTTGGTATATGTATGTATATCAAAATCTTATTCTTGCACATATTTATGTTTAAGAAACAAAACCTCATACTCATTTAAGGAAAACTTTACTGCACTTACTTCCTCATCCTCAGTAAGTGTGGTCCTAAGGGTAGCTTTATCATCATCTCTGTCTCCTTCATGCCCCTTCTTGTTTTCAACTTTATCACCAGTTTCTTCTTCCACTCTTGATGAACCACCATTAACATCCTTTAATCCATCACTAGATTTCTTTCCATTTTCATTATCTTTGCCTGAGGATACTTGACCTGTTGCTGTATTTTGTTCCTTTTGCCTATGATTATTCTGTTTCTTTTCTGTTTCTGCACTTTCACTCTCCTTTGAAGTAGGACCATTAGATGGAGTACTTTGGTTCTTTTTCTCTGCAGACAGAATTTGAGAAGCACTTCTTTGGTTAACATGCAATGAAGATGCGTTTGACTGATCCTGAGTTCCTTTGGTCTTGCTCTTGCTGTGTTAAAGAACAAGGGATGTGAACATTTTGAACAAGACAAAAATCTAAATAATTATTTCAACAAAAATATTTTTGTTGGCTATAATCACCAGTTCTATCACCAAGGAAAAATCACACTGAAGAATATTGTAGAAGTGATAAAGGTGAGATCCATGAAGGGCAGTAGAGGGGAGGGATATTTAAAATCAACAATAATTAATCAGCATTCTTTTATTGAATCATAAAAGAATGGTGCATGAATCAGGGTTTGTAGAGATATCACTGAGGTCCCTAAAATAATTGTATAAGACCAATCAATGTCAATACCCTATACACAAAAATAAAAGATAAGAAAAAAAGAAGAAAATATAATAATGATTAATAAATAAATAAATAAAATGGGGGAATTCAATACTATTAGAAATTAGTCCTAACTTTTGGTACTGACAAAGTAATTTAGGACTAACTGGTAGAAGGGAAAAGATATATACATACATACATATACCAAGGGCTTTTTCCCCCTTACAAGGGAGGTAGCCAAAGTCAAAAGGCATATATCCACTCCCAACCATTCCATCCCCCTATGCTCCACTCCCATTCACCACATCTCCCTCCCTCTTTTCTTGGCTCCTCCTGCATTTCACCCATTGCCCTGGGTCAGAAGCAATGCAGCAAGACACAGCACATCCACAGCAGAGCTTCTTCATTTAATAGTGACCCCCTCTTCATCCCCTCATGCAGAAAAAGAGATGGGGAGAAATCCCTTCAGGCAATGCCAAAATATCATTCACACATACTTCTTCACCCCCCATCTCCCACCCACTCCCTTCCATGCATCACAGCATCATCCATACACAACCATTCTCCATTCAGCCCTATCCTCTGTCTTCTACTTTCCTTTCTTAACAGACATTCCCTTCTTTCCCAATGCCCCTTTTACCCCATCCATCCATTTCATCCTTGGTCACCCCCTCTTGTTCATTCCATCAACCTCTGCCTTCCACACCTCTTAAAATAATCATTCTTCACTCATTCTTTCCATGTGTCTCGACCACCCCAATACTCTTTCATCAACCCTATCTCCCAACTCCTTATATATATACATATATACATATATATGAGACTGAAGGCGGAGGAAGTACATGAGGATTAATGGGAGAATTTTAATGGTTTAATGTTTCGAACTGTAGGGTTTTGATCACAAGGCTGACAACTGAAGTGAGACAGGGCTACCTCATGAGATGACTAGGAGACTTTATTGCCTGACTGATTATTTGCATGATGTTTGTTTTCTTTTAGTATTATTGAACTTGTGGCTTCAGCCTCATTTGTTATGAATGATAAAGTAGAAATAGGAGTGGAGGAGGAATGACAAAGATGATGTGTAGAACATGGAGGATGGGAGGAAGTAGAAGGAAAGGTACAGTGGTGGGATGAGGAAGCAAAGAAGGTTGTAGAAGAGAAGATACAAGCATTCACAGATTGGTTACAAAGTAAGACAAGAGAACCATATGAGAGGTACAAAGAAAAGAAAAGAGGAGTAAAGCACAAGATAAAGGAGGAAAAAACAAGCACAGGCGTGAAATGGGATGAGAGTATGACAGAAAATTTTTAAAGTAATAAAAAGATGTTTTGGAAAAAAATTAAGAGGAGGTGAATCAAGTAGAGACAAAAAGGTAAAAGGTCCAGATGGAGAGATAATAATGAAAGAGAGGGCAGCAAGAGGAAGATGGGCAGAGTATTTTGTTAAATGTGAATGGTTGTGTATGGATGATGCTGTGATGCATGAAAGGGAGTGGATGGGGGATGGGGAGTGAGGGAGTATGTGTGAGAAAATGAATTGATACAGCCTGAAGGGAGTTCTCCTTGTCTTCTCTTTTTTGGCATGGATGTGCTGTGTCTTGTGACACTGCTTCTGACCTGGAGTAGTGGGCAAGATGCAGGGATGACCTGTCATCCAGGAGGAGCCAAGATAAGAAAGAGGGAGTGGGATGAATGGGAGTGGAGTATGTGGGGATAGAATGGGTGAGAATGGATTTTATGCCTTTGTTTTTTGGTTACCTCCCTTGTTAGGGAGAAAGAGCCTTTGGTATATATGTATGTTAAATGTGAAGGAGGATAGGGGAAAGGTAACTGCAGTGGGAAGCACTAAGAAATGACAGTGATGGATGAAGAAAATGGAGGAGAAATAAGAAAAGATGAGGTGAAAGCAGTTATTAAAATGATGACAGCAGGTAAAGCACCTGGGTTAGATGGGTGTCATGCAGAGTGTCTAAAAAAAGGGAAGTACAGTGATGGTGAACTTACCATAGGGATGGTGGAAGAAAGCTTCTTAACAGGTCTGTCCAGGACATGAAATCTGTTTCTTCCACAACACCAACTAGCTTGGAAGGTAAACTTCTTTTGCGTCTCTTGGCATCTCGAGCTTGACGTCGACCCCAGTAGTCTAACTGTTCCAGTTCCCTCTCCAGTCCTCGCTTGGTTCGTTTTGTTCGCTTCCGTTGTTCTTCATTTGTGTGTGTGACCTCCCCATGGGATTTACTTTCATCAGCTAAAGTCTCTGCATCCCCATGGTCTTCTTTCCTTCGATCAACTGAGTTTTCATCAGCAGTCTCTTTGTCTGTGTCTGTATGAAATTCTTCACTTTCCCTCCTCTCTGGACTTTTATGCACTGCTTTAGCATCTTTACTCAAAGTGTCATTATCATTACTCTTTGCCCAATTTTTGGAATGTGCAGTACTATCTTCCTCTACTAATGATCTATCTTTATCTTTTGTATCTTTATCCAATTTATCTTTCTCAGTCAGAGCCCTGCCATCTTCCATTCTTTTCAATTGGCTTCTCTTTTTTTCCAGCTCACTGCTCTTTCTCTGATGTGTTCCATCACCTTCCTTTCCTTCTTCAACATCTTCATCTCCAGTACCTTCAAGAGCCTCCTCACCAATGTCCTCCTCATCACCATCTCCAACTTCATCTCCCCCATTATCACCATTATCCTCTTCTCCCATAACATCACCCATTTCAACATCCTCTTCTCCCTCCTCACCTGCCATTACTCCGCCATCCTCCTCTTCACCCTCACCTATTCCTGGTCCAACTTCTCCTGCCTCTCCCTCCATGTCTCCCCCAGCAACTTCCACTTCATCATTTCCATTTATTTCCTGTTCCACCGGGAGGCCACTATCAAGTAGATGATCCATCTCATCCACAATATGAATGTCCTCATCTCCAACTGCCCCTTCCATATCTCCAGTTTCCTCCCCGTCTCTGTCTTGTGAGGTTTCATCACTAATACTGATCCCCATAGTAATGTCATAATTCACTTCTTCTTCATAAACACCACCATCAAAGTAATCATATTCTTCTTCTTCAAACTCAGTTTCAAAATGGTAATCAGCTTCAGGAAGACCCAAAATCTCTCCTGGTGCCTGTAAGCCCATAATGTTTTGTAAAGTATTGACAGCAGCCTCTGTTTCTGTAAGTCTGAGGGTTTGTGAGTCTTCTGTTGCCTCAGTTTCCTCAGATTGTTCCCGAAACCCAGAGAGAGACATGTCATCTTCAGGGCAAAGTTCCATATCATCCATTTCATTAACGTTCATTGCTTCCTGTTCCTCCTCTGAATTGGGAAGGTTCTGGGCTTTTGTCTTCTCTAAATTTTCTTCACCTAGTTGCCCCAATTCCCGTTTTGAACTGATCTTTTCAGCCTCAACTTTGTCTCCAATAGCTTTTGAGGGTTTTTCATTTCCTTGAGAGGACGTGCCACCAGTATCAGGATCAGTCTCTCCAGTAAACCTAACTTTCACAACTGAATCCTTTTGTAGCTCTTTCTCTCCAATATTATCACCTTCATGATCAGACATGCTACCAATCATATCTCCTGATGGGCTGGGCCCATCCACTTCATGGTCATTATCAGAAGTTTCAGATGTCTCTTCTGCTGTTGTATTTTCAGCTAAACTTTCTTGACTAATGCTAAGCACTTTGGACTTGGCAGAAAATTCTGGCTTGGACACCACTTCACTTTGTATGCTTTCAGTGGCTGTAATTGAGATTTCAACACAATTTCTTTCTGAATCTAATGTATCTTTATCTTCCAGTGGCTTTACAGTAGGCCCAAAAAGTTCTGCAGTAGAGTCTGAGGTGTTCTTAGCATGTTCCTTTCCTCTGAGGTCTTGAGTACTAAACACAGCAATACTAGGTTCATCCATTGATAAACAGGTTGAAAATTTTTCTGTTTTGTTGTCATCATTTTGACTATCATCAGCTCTATCTTGTAGTGTACCTAATTCTGTGTCATCTGATTTGCATTCAACCCTGAAAGAATCTTGACTTTCTCCAAGCTCTATTGTCTGACGTCGACTGGTTATCTTGCTTATGTTGGCTTCTATGTTTGAGGTGCCCATAACATCCCTCATCTTCTCACCCTCTATTTTACGAAGCATTTCCTTTCCTTCAATCAAGGCAGCATTAGTTGATTGAGATGTTTCAACTTTTGGTTCTGCATTTTCTTCCTTCCCACTGTTGGTGTGATCTGATTTTTCTGATGTTTCTGATTTTTCTTTAGAGCTTGAAACATCGCCATTCTGTTCTTCAACACATATGGACTCTTTCACAGGGAGTTTCATGGATTCAACAACATCTATACATGCAATGAAGTCCTGAAATAATAAAGATAGAAGAAGCATTACTTTCTACACAAGTAGTAGAACTTGGGTGTGGGTAGTGAATGGGGAGTGTGATTGGTTTGAGGTAAAGGTGGGCCTGTTTCTTTGTCACTGGCTTACAGAAGGGAGCAACTAGCAATTGTCAGCTATCCTTATGAAAAAATGTGGAGAAAATACAGTTGAAGTCCTGGGCCCATTCCAGAGACCACACATTATCCTGCTGCATCTATAGAGATGAGAGTGTTGACAAGTTTTAAAGATAGGCAGCAAGACAAACACTTATGAATAACTGTCACTGGCTGAATCAAGTGGTTAAACTTTCCTACTGGACAAAAACCCTAAAATATTTGGTCCAATTTATGGGCTGAATTGGTGGCTGTGGCCAATTTCTTGGGGACCACAGGTCTTCTACAACGACAATTAGGGCAATAGATTTACTGAATACCCACAATTTAGACAATACCAAGCCTCTTCCTGAGTGATCTATGGATAAACACAAATAGCCACAGCCACAGTTTTTTTGGAGAGTGATAGATATGAGGCTGAGAAAAAGATATATAAGGAAAATGGAATCAAAGAAAACAGAAAAAGAAGAGGAGAAAAGAAACTAAAAATAGCTTATACTAAAATAGAATAATCTCGGGAATGAACAAATTAAACGATTATCTAGTCTTAGAAGAACCAGACAAAATGGGAATAGTGGAAACTAAATAAAAGTATACCCTAACTCCCTACACTGTGGGACAAGGTTTATATATCTGTTGGAAAAAGAATAGAAAGAACAAACAAGGCGGAGGAGTTCTAATTTTGACCAAGAAAGATTTAAATGTAACAAAAATAACTGAAGGAAAAAATAATGTAGAATCAATTATGATACAAGTCAAAGGCAAACAAATGAAGAAAAGAAAATTTGCAGTGGTATATGTGCCCCCCAAAACACAAGCCTGGACAGAAAGGGATCATTTCGAGATACTAGAAGATACAAAAGATGAATTAATCGAAATACTGAAAGACAGAGGAAATACAGTAATTATGGGTGACTTTATTTCAAAAGAAATATGTTGGGAAGAGATGACAGTGAAGGGGGGAGAGGAACACTGGGGCAATGTCCTCCTTGACTTGACCATTGAATACACAATGACTCAGTGGATTAGAGAAAATACTAGATATAGAGGAAATGAAGAACCCTCAAAATTAGACTTAATACTTATGACAGAGCCTGAGATTGTCGAAAAAATTGATTACAAAACTCCGATGGGAAAAAGTGACCACGTACTAATAGTAATGGAATTGAAAGAACAAATGGATCAAAGCAAAAATGATAAACATAAAATAGGAAGATCAATGTATAACAGAACAAACTTTGAGAAACTTAAAACATTCTTTCACAATGCAAACTGGGAAAAATTCCAAAACAAAGATACAGGGATAGAAGAAAAATGGAAAATACTAAAAGAAATTTATAATGAAGGAGTAAATAAACATGTACCACAAAAAAAAAAAAAAAAACATAAAAAGCTGGTACAACAAAAAATGTAGTGAAGCCAAGGACAAAAGAAACAAAGCTTGGAAAAAATGGAAAAGAGATAAGAAACCAAGCAAATGGCAAACGTACATCAAACTAAGAAATGAATATATAAAAATATGCAGAGATGAAAAGAGAAACTACAAAAAAAAGATAATAGATAAATGTAAGGAAGAACCAAAACTATTTTACAAGTATGTAAATGGAAAACTGAAAAACAAACAAGAAATAGAAAAACTGCACCAAGACAAAAAGGAATATACAGAAGAACTGGAAATGGCTGAAATTATGAACAACCACTTCAAATCAGTACAGACGTTCCTCAACTTACGTTTCAGTTACGTTCCGAACCTAAGTTGAAAATGAACGTAAGTTGTTACTGTACCATACATCCGTAAATTCTATTACCGTATCTTATAAAACACCCCTAAATCATTAATTATACACATAACATTGTAAAATGATAACATTAATTTCAAATAAATTAAATTCAAGCAACATAAATTGAGATGGTGGAGGAGGAGGGGGAGGAGGAGGAGGAGGGGAAGGAGGAGGAGGATGAGGCAAGGCACGTTCAGTCTGTCGTTTGTGCCATGTAAACAATGGACGCAGCATCATGCATAAGTATCGTTTGAAGTACGGAGAGTGCGCTAAACTAAAAAAAAAAAAAAAAAAAAAAAAAAATTACAGTCAGTTCAAACGTAAAATCGAAAAAACGTAAAACGAATGAACGTAAGTAGAGGAGCATCTGTATTCACAATAGAAAACTTGCCTGTGTAGAAAATGAGAGAGAATTATCCCCAGCAATATAAGAAATAATTGTAACACAAAAAGAAATCAGTGACCAAATTAAAACCCTTGATGTCAGAAAATCACATGGCCCACACAGAATTGCAAACAGGATACTGAAAGAATGTATCGAAGAATTAAGGGGACCGGCTGGTCAAGAATCGATGAAAATTGGGAAAAAAATGAAAAACTGGGAAAAAAATTCTACATCTGCGTATGGCAATCGACAGTCTGTATGTGGAGTATTTAATCAAAATTCGCCTTATTTTCGTAGTTATGGCAAATAAACCCCCTCCTCCCCCCAACTCGACCCCATCTCGGCCCTATGATACGTATTGGTCACTACAATATATATATTATTGCAATAAATAACAATAATTTGTAATGATTGAGTGCTATTCCTAGTGACTTCTGGCAACTCTGTCTCTGTACCAGAGGTTATATACAGACCCCAGAATGGGTAGATGCCTCAGAAAGCGATAAACAGTAGACAAAAATTGAGTGATACGCTCCACTGCAAGCCACCATCAATCCTTTTGTCATTTGACAAGCTGTTATACTATTTTTGAGATGCCATGTCCTCGCAAGCAAACCAAACACCTTCAGGAAGCTAGGAAAAGGCAATAATTACAAAGTAAGCAAGCTATGACACCCTAATGTAATAACCTGCCTAAAATGCAGGTGGGGACCAGGAGCTAGAAGACGGAGGATTATATGACTGGACCTCAACATATATGACTGAATATAAATAAATTTTATTCTAAATATCATCAACATTCAAACCTAAAAAGCTAAATAAGGAAATGCCATGGTATCCCTTATTTATATTAGTATGTAGGGGTTCAAAGTTAGTGAAAACTTTGACGGCCCGTATCTCAAAACCTAAGTTTTATACCTTCAAACTTCTACTCCTCCATAACTTCTTAATCAATTTCAATGAAAACTCACACATAATATGTCTAAATCTGCCTGATTGATGAAATAGAACGTTTTTTTTAATATCTGAAAGGGTTAATTTTTGCCAATTTTTTTTTCCCCCTATTTGAAGGGGGACGGGGTGTGAAAAGATATAAAAATTAAAATTCCACAAACTAATTACTTTAACTAAAATTTCTCTCTATTAGTTTGAAGGTCTGGATAAGGTCCTTCCACCATATTAATTTCATTCATGTAGAGCAATTATTATAGGAGTAGTAGTCATTTCAAAATTATCAATTTTTTTGAAAGGGAGATGGGGGGGCAAAACATGAAAGGGTTGCAGATTAGTTTTTTTGGGTTAGGAAAGATGTATATGGTGTCCTTAACTCCTGGCATAAATTTCTGTGCAATAACCCAATTAATAAAGATTTTCATCTTTTGATCAGCCGGTCCCCTTAACTGACAAAATATATAATATAATTAAACTCTCACTTAAAGAAGGAAAAGTGCCATTGGACTGGAAGAAGGCAAACATCGTACCAATTTATAAGGGAGGTAATAAGGAAGATCCATCTAACTACAGACCAGTCTCACTAACAAGCACAATAGCAAAAATTTGTGAATGAGTTGTCAAAAACAGATGGGTTAAGTACCTGGAAGAAAAATCTATACAGACAAGGGAGATCATGTACAACAAATTTGATCTGCTTCTACTCAAGATTAATAGACATAATACATGAAAGAGATGGGTGGGCAGACTGTGTTTTTCTGGACCTGCAAAAGGCATTTGATGAGGTACCACATAGGAAACTTATAAAGAAGTTAGTCAAAAGGTGGCATCAGAGGAAAATTATTGGAATGGATGAGACCTCCTGATTGGGAGGAAAATGAGAGTAGTAATTAGAGAAAAATTCTCCAACTGGGAAGAAGTAAAAACAGGTGTTCCGCAAGGATCAGTACTGGCCCCAATCATGTTCGACATATACATTAATGACATGAATGAAGGTGTGGAGTGCTATATGAATTTCTTTGCAGATGACGCAAAAGTACTAAAGAAGGTAAAACGGAAGAGGACTGCAACTCATTGCAACAAGATCTGGACATGATCTGGAATTGCACTCAAAATTGTGAAGTAAAATTTAATATAAGAAAATGTAGTATAATGGAATTTGGAAAGAGTAAAAACAGAATATCAAAAGATTACAGAATTGGGGAAGAAAAAGTAAAAAAAGCAAACTCTGAAAAAGATCTTGGAGTGATGATTGGAAAGGACATGAAACCAGATAAGCATATAAATAAAATATTCGGAGAAACCTACAATTTATTGAGGTCAATCAAAGTGGCATTTGCTTATTTGGATGAAGAAATGATAAAGAAAATACTAACTACACTAATAAGACCAAAACTTGAGTACACAGCATCACTTTGGACACCCAGTACCAAAAAGAATATTAAGAAACTAGAAAGAATACAAAGAGCGACAACCAAACTAGCACCAACTCTCGCCGAACTAACATATGAGCAAAGACTGTCCAAATTGAATCTACCAACTTTGGAACAAAGAAGAGAAAGAGGAGATTTGCTGACTATCTACAGAATAATGAAAGGAATGGAAGTTTTAGACAGGAACGACTTGTTAGTGTGGGACAACGGTAAAACGAGAGGACACGGAAAAAAACTGAAAAAGGACAGTTATAGAAGAAACTTGAAAAGGAACAGCTTCCCACACAGAGTGATAAATACATGGAACAAATCAGACAACAAAACAGTATGTGCAAACACTATACAAGATTTTAAGATAAAACTTGATATGGAGAGATACAATGACGGGTCACCACGAGCATAGCTCCCTTCCCATATATTACAACTAGGTAAATACAGGTCTTATGGAATGAAAGATACTTAAGGTTACAAACTGACTAGTATTTAATATCTTAAACCCATCTCCATACTACACTGACCTGTCTCCCCCCTCACACATTTACACATGCTTTTCCTAGGTTTGCAACCAAGAGGAAGGGCCTGGGCCAGGGTCATGGTGAGTTTGCCCCAAAAGGAATTTCTTTATAACCTCCCCAACTCTCCTGGTAATTGTGTCACAGAGTAATAATAATAATCTGATCCTTTTGTTCCATTATTCTATGTTTTTTTTTTTCATTACATAAACTATACATTTCATTGCCTCAAGAGCCTCCCTCCAATATAACTTTTATTCTTTTCCTGGCTAAACAAGTTATACATACATATACCAAAGGCTTTTTCCCCCTTACAAGGGAGGTAGCCAAAAAACAAAGGCATAAAACCATTCCCACCCATTCCATCCCTAATACACTCCACTCCCTTCCACCCTTCCTCCCATCTTGGCACCTCCTGGATGAGGGGTCATCCCAGCATCTTGTCCACTGCCCTGGGTCACATCATCATCCGTATACAATCATTCTCCATTCACCCGTCTTCTGTCCTCTCCTGTCCTTCCTCAACAGACATTACCCTCTTCCCCAAAGCACCTTTTACCCCATCCATCCATCTCATCCTAGGTCACCCCCTCATGTTCACTCCTTCCACATCTGCCTTCCACACCTCTTTTACTTGTCTTTCTTCACTCATTCTTTCCATGTGTCCAAACCATCCTAATACTCTTTCATCCACCCTATCTACCAACTCCCTTATCACCTCCATTCTCTTCCTCACCTCATTTCTCACTCTATCAAGCTGAGTAGAGAAAAAGGAAACCCTTTATGTCCCCTATCATACTTCTCAGACACTTCATCTCAAACACATTCAAACTCCTCTCTTCCTCTCTTATATCCCATGTTTCTGCCAAAGTGCTGTTGGCACAATCACTCCTTTATACTGACCACAGAACTGTCAACACCTTAGTCGCTGGGTCCCAAAGAAGAGCATAAACAACGAAAATGGAAACCTGGTTTGTACTGTATGGGAGGGGAGAAATTGTGGGTGTCCGAAATGATATCTCTGCAGTGTTAACCACTTCAGTACGGGACTTAAATCTCGCGGGCAGCAGCCAATGCCAGCCGTATGACGTGTCGTAATAATACTCGCGTCATAAAATATAGTCACCGCTTATATCGATCGTTCTCTCTTTCACCCGCGAATTTTGAAAACCACAGAGAATGGGATTCAGGGCGCATTTGGGAGAATGTAAAAACACAGGGGCGACTACAATAAATATAATCAAGACGCCGATATGGCAGCGTCGCGAATCCACTTGCTCCTCATGACGCCTACGTGTGCGGCACCGTATGGAAGGGGTTAAATGTATTAAGATGCAATTAGAAAAAAAATGAAGGAAAATAACGAAAAGTCTGACTCGAATGACAACTGCAAATCACAGCCATTTAGTGATGCCATGCCAAACCCCGATGTAAACAAACTTTACAAGACTTCAGCGACCATGCGAGAATATCACAACAATGCTTTTTCTGGATTCAGTAAGTACGAAAGAAGGAGTTTAAGTAGAATCTTAGAGATAGAGAGGGAAATGAGCAAAAATAGGATACAGTGGGAGAATAAAATCATGGACTTAAGGGGGTACGCAACACCTGGGGGGGTGAATTTGGTCAATATATGGCATTTTTCAAAACTGTGTTCAAAATGTTCGTATACCATTTAGAAATAAATCCCGACAAATAATTTTCCAGCCGCGCGCAATTTAAAGGTCTTGGGTGAGGTTTAAAGGGACAGAGTTAAAGGCACAACCCACACTAGACAGAGGCGTACCATTTAGGACCTTCAGGCGCATCGAATAACGTTGAAATTTGATTGAATTTACGCTCGCCCAGTGCTTCAATGGCCAGTACGATGGTGGAGGGGAAGGGAGGAAGGTGGAGGGAGAAGTTTTGCCAACTTTAAGCGAAGCTAAGCGTCAGTTACCGGCTAGCTCTGAAAGGAAAAGTGCGCATGTCTCATGAGCTCTCATTGCAATCTATTACTTTAGCTAGTGCATATTACTCTTTAGTACAGTCATCATGGGTAGCAAAAAGAACAAAAGAACATCCACAATGACAAAAAACAGCAGTTAAAGATGGCAAGCAGTTAAAGACGACTAGCCAAGACCTCACCACCTCTCACTCCACCACCGCCCTCACCTGCACCTCTGTGACAGTGACAGAGGTAAAGGACAACATTAGACTAAACAATTCAAAGAGGAAGATTAAATCCAAAGAAGAAAGCAAGAGGAAAAAGATCAAGGCTATACAGGAAGGAGAGAGAAGAAGGGACATCATATGATGCTGGAGGGGGTGCCCTACCAACATAGATTGGTGAGGGGAATCTGATGAGGAAAGAGAAGGCGCCCACTGCTGGAAAATAAACCTCTTTCCAATTATTTAGATACCCTGAAGACCCCCAGCAGTGAGGTTTCATATGAAGAAACCGCCAAAGGTGCAAAAAAGCAAATTATATGATGGTGTCGTCTGTGCGTCGTCACTACTGTGATATACTTATACTTTAGTTTTTCAGTATTTAAAGTACTTATAATTAAAATATGTTGATGATTTTTACTGTACTTACTCATTATATAATAAGAATTAAGCCATGAGAAAATCAGTCAAATTGGTGAAACTATAAGCAGGGTACAGATATATCTATATTTCAAGTTGCCATATCTCCGTTTGATATTTTTTTACTTTTTTTTTAATCATAAAAAATCTAAAATACATCATATTTAGATGAAACTTACAGGGAATATTACTTTTAGTAACTGCTAGGGCCGATCGTTCGAATATTTTGAATAGGATGAAAGAGTTCGGAGTAATAATGGAAACAAGACCAAAAAAATATTATTTTTCACGATTTTTGCCGGACATTAAAATTGAAATGCCTGTATGCAAAAGGATAAAGGAAATTGTTTAATTACTCAATGACCGGCCCTAGGTGTGCCTGACTAAACATAGTCAAAATATAAAACAAATTGGTCTACGTATTATGGTGCTGTGCACTTTTAAATGTCGCTACTGGTATACATACATGTGTACATGTGTACATATGTACATGTGTACATACATCATTATGTTTCACCTAAAATGTAGGCAAATGACCCCTAGGTGTCGCGTACCCCCTTAAGGGGGTACGCAACACCTGGAGGTCATTTTCTAAACTATTCAGAGTAAAGAGCTGAAACTTCTCAGGTAAATAGGTATCCATGTTGCCTACATTTTAGGTGAAACAGAATGATGTATGTACACATGTACATATACCAGTAGCGACATTTAAAAGTGCACAGCATCATAATATGTGGACCAATTTGTTTTATATTTTGGCTATGATTAGTCAGTACACATAGGGCCGGTCATTGAGAAATTGAACAATTTCCTTTATACTTTTGCATACAGGCATTTCAATTTTAATGTCCGGCAAAAATCGTGAAAAATGACATTTTTTTGGTCTTGTTTCCATTATTACTCCTAACTCTTTCATCTTATTCAAAATATTCGAATGACCAGCCCTAGCAGTTACTAAATGTAATATTTTCTGTAAGTTTCATCTAAATCTGATGTATTTTAGATTTTCTATGATTAAAAAAAAGTAAAAAAAATATCGAACGGAGATATGGCGACTTGAAATATAAATATATCTGTAACTTGCTTATAGTTTCACCAATTTGACTGATTTTTTCATGGCTTAATTCTTATTATATAATGGATAAGTACAGTAAAAATCATCAACATATTTTAATTATAAGTACTTTAAATAATGAAAAACTAAAGTATAAGTAGTGGCGACGCACAGACGACACCATCATATAATTTGCTTTTTTGCACATGTCGGTTTCTTCATATGAAACCTCACTGCTGGGGGTCTTCGGGGTATCTAAATCATTGGAAAGAGGTTTATTTTAACCAGCAGTGGGTGCCTTTGGAAGTGAATCCTCTCTTACTCCACAAACCATCGAGTAACTTTTACTTCCGGTAAAGTTGGGTCTTCCTTTTCTAATGCTGCATGTACATGTTCTCTTGTTTTTTCCAAGAGTTCCTCATACTTCTTTATGCTGGTCTCTATAATATGATGGCAAAGTTTACTAAACGTCTTGTGATGTATCATTTTCATGTTCATTGCCATGCACATTTTCTGTACTGCAACATCCCCACAGAGTAAGCCGGCCTCCACAACTCTGTTATGTATTTCATAACTTCATTTCTACCGCCTGGTGAAGTACACCATTTGCTCTTTTCAGAGCACAACTTTCATTCTGCCTGAAATGTCTTCACCATTCCACATTCTCCTATCACTTCAACATACATCTTCTCACCACACTGGCATCTAACAAGCGAATTTATCCACGGCAAAAAACTGCTCTTCTCCACAATCATAAATTCACATTCATTCTTATCTCCCCTCTGTACAATTTCATAACTAGTATCTAATTTTCTTGCTGTATTCGAGATGAATAAAGTACTTGATGGTGTAGAACCTGGCTACATATGTTGAGAGAGGTGGAAGTGAGGGCAGTGGTGGAGCGAGAGGTGGTGAGGTCTAGGCTAGTCGTCTTTGACTGTTTGCCATCTTTGACTGTTTTTTTTTTGTCATTGTAGATGTTCTTTTTGCTACCCATGATGACTGTACTAATGAGTAATATGTACTAGCTAAGGTAATATATTGCCAGGAAAGCTCATGAGACATGCGCACTTTTTCTTTCAAAGCTAGTAGGTAACTGACGTCCAGCTGAGCTCTAAGTTGGGAAGAGCTATCCCTCCACCTTCCTCCCTTCCCCTCCACCCTCATACTGGCCGTTGAAGCATTGGGCAAGCGTAAATTCAATCGAATTTCAACGTTATTCGATGCTCCTGAAGGTCCTAAGTGGCACGCCCCCCTCTCTAGTGCAGGTTGCACCTTTAACTCCATCCATTTAAACCCACGCCCAAGACATTTAAATTGCGCGCCGCTGGAACATTATTTGTCTGGATTTATTTCTAAATGGTATACAAACATTTTGAACACAGTTTTGAAAAATGCTATATCTTGACCAAATTCACCCCCCCCCAGGTGTCGCGTACCCCCTTAAGGGACTGTAGGGCGCGAAAACATGAAAAATTCTGGAAAATTAACGAATTTTAGGTAAACATTTCAAAAGATTCTCTATGATGGTGGTAACACTTTGGCCAAATATTACAGCTCAATTCGGTTTCTTTTCTTATATATATATATAAAATAAAATAGATAAATTTTTTGCAACCTCTGGCAACCCCATTGCATGAAAAAAACATTCTGTATATTGAAATAAAGTCAAAATTTTGATACCCAGTTCTGTTTTGTTTACTATAATTAATATATATGGAGATATCTGGCAACTTGCCCAACACTAATCGTCAATCACCACAAGGATCTCAGTATCTCTTCAAAGCTAAAGGAGAAAGGATGTCGCCCTGTTGCGTATCTGTTAGCCTACCAGTCATGCATGCGATCGTATTATCTTTTTTTCTACCAACAGGTATTCAAAAGATTATCTATGATGGCTGTGACACTTCGACCAAATATTACAGCTCAATTCCGTTTCTGTTCTTATATATAAAATGAAATAGATAAATTATTGGCGACATCTGGCAACCCCATTGCATGAAAAAACATTCTGTATATTGAAATAAAGTCAAATTTTCGATAGCCAGTTCAGTTTTGTTTAAAGTTTTAAACGGAAACGTAAAAAAAAATAGACAATGTCACGAGTGAGTACGCGGCCAGAGGATTTTAAATGCCGGTGCGCTCCTTTAAACTTTAAATGCCTCTCCTGAAAAGTTTATGTTTTTTATATTTAAATAACCATATCTCTGTTTCTTTTTGTCCGATTTCATTCATTCTTTCGAATTTGTAAAGAGAAAGAGTAATTCTTCAATTTGATTAGAAAAAACAAAGGAAACTTTTAATTTGATTAGAAAAAACAAAGGAAACTGTAACTTAATTTTTTTTTTAATTTATCATAGCAGATTTTCACTGAAGTTTCTACTATTCAAAATAAATCATAAAAAAAAAAAAAAAAAATAGGAAAAAATCTAACTTAATGAAGTTGTTCCCAAGACTCTAATCTTTCATTTCCTATATAGTAGGCTGATTTCCTATGCCTATGGATACTTCAATGATTACAGATACTATCATAAAAAAAAGAAAGAAAAAATTAACTACACGTAATATATACATGTTACTAAAACAATTTAGTATGCAATAATACTCTTTCCGATAGCGTAAGTATACATAAGTTCACCAAAGAAATTGAACAACTTTTATGACACGTTCACCTATAAGCACTTCCCACAGTCCCGGAATGAAATCATTGGACTAATGGATTCCTTAGCGCAAGCAAACATTGAAATTTCTGACCTGAGGAACTAACTTGGATCTAAGAAATGAGATTAAGGAAAGATGATATAAGAGAGCTGAAGAGTGATAATAAAAAGAAGAGAATTAATTATACTACTAATAGTGAAAACTTAAAATTAAGAGGTATACAACAAATACGAGAAATAACTGAAAAAATCTAAGAGAACTTAGGTGAGAAAAGTATCCAAAAGACTAAGAAATTGAAGGAAAATATTGAAAATAAAGAAATTGTTTTCAAGGAAATAGTCCAACAACAAATGCAGGAAAATGCAAAAGACACAATTATCCAAGTAATCAATGAAAAAGCAAATTGGGACAGAGACACAGTGGATACGAAAAAAATGTACTGTGGTATATGGACTAAAAGAAAAACATGGTCTGGTGAGGTACATGAGAGAAAAAGAAGAAAAAGAGACAGCAATAGCAATCCTAAAATAAATTCAAGATGGAGCCCAAGATGCAGGGAAGACGTCAACAATGCATATAGAATTAGTCACTATTCTAAGGATAGAAATCAACCCCTAAAGACAAAACTAAGATCACAAATGGTAGTAGACATATTTGAAAAAGTAGGCAACTTGGCAAGGAGTGAAAAGTATAATCAGATATGGATAAAAAGAGTAATGAGTATTGAGGAATTAGAAAAAGAACAGACACTAAGAGATGAAGCAAAGAAAAAAAAAAATGTGAAGAAAACTGAAACAGAAAGCAAGGAATTCTATTGGAGAGTAATTGACATGAGAATGAGGAAATGGTACATCAGAATGGGCAAACCAAAGACAGGGAGAGAGAAAAAAAAAAAAAAAAAAAAAAAAAAAAATTAAAAGTGACCTATACCAACATCGGCAGATTAATTTCAGGACTGAATGAACTTAATGATTACCTGCTAGAAGAAACACCAGACATAATGGGAATTGCGGAGAATAAACTAAGGGGTGAAATACCATCCATCAATGTTGGACATGGACTATACAATTACTGGATTAAAAACAGAGACAAGAAACAAGGAGGAATCATGTTCATGGCCAAGAAAAACTTAAATGTGACAAAAATTGCGTAGGGCAAAGGTAATGTAGAACTGATTGTGATAAAAGTAGAAGACAAGAACATGAAAAGTTGAAAGTTTGTGGTGACTTATGTGCCTTCAAAAATGAACGCTTGGAAAGAGAACAAGCATACGAAAATGCTAGAAGATACAAGGCAATCATTAAATGAGATACTAATGGGCAGGGGTAATATGGTAATTATGGGGGACTTCAATTGCAAAGAAATTTGTTGGGAGAACATGTCAGTGAGAGGTAATGTACTACTGGACATGACAATGGAATATACAATGACTCAGTGGGTCAGTGAAAACACCAGATACAGAAATAATGAGCTGTCAAAACTAGATATAATATTTACAACAGAACCTGAAATTGTGGATAAAATCCAATACAAGACACCAATTGGAAAGAGTGACCATGTACTCATTGAGACTGAACTAAAGGAAGAAATACACATGGAGAGGAATGAAAAGCATAGGAAAGGAAAATTGATGTACAACAAAATGGACTAAGCAAAACTAAAGAAATTCTTCCAGAATGTAAACTGGGAAAAATTTAAATGGAAGAGACAAAAGTGGAAGAGAAATGGGATATCTTGATGGATAATTATAATGAAGGAGTGAATAGGCATGTACCAAGACAGAAGCTAGAGTGTATATTAAATGCTGGTTCAACAAAAGATGCAGTGAGGCAAAAGATAGATGGGACAGAGCTTGGAAAAGATGGAGAAAAGATAAAAAACCTGGAAAATGGCAAGTTTATACACTATAGAAATGAGTATGTTAAAGTGAGAAGAGAGGAAAAAAGGAACCATGAAAAGGATATTATAGATAAATGCAAAAAGCAACCCAAGCTATTCTATCAATACATGAATGGTAAACTTAAAAACAAACGGGAAATGGTGAAACTACGCCAAGGGAATAGAATACACAGAAGAATTAGAAATGGCTGAAGTCATGAATAATCACTTCAAATCTGTCTTCACTGGAGAGAAAGCCCAATATTGGGACGAAGGTAATGAAAGGTGATCTCCCCCCATGAGTTAGATAACAATAACACAAAAAGAAATATTGGAACATCTATCAAACCTTGACATCAGGAAATCACATGGCCTGGATGGAATTGCAAATTGGATTCTAAAAGAATGCAAAGAAGAACTAATGGACAAAATACATAACAAGTTGCTCACTTAAAGAAGGAAAAATACCAAAAGACTGAAAAAATGCTAACATTGTACCAATATATAAAGGAGGAAACAAGGAAGAACCAACTAACTACAGGCCAGTCTCACTAAGAAGCACTATAGGCAAATTTTGTGAGATAATCATCAAGAATAGATGGGTAAAACACCTGGAAGATAATAATATAATAAACCCAAGACAATTTGGGTTCAGACAAGGAAGATCATGTACCACAAACTTGATATGTATCTACTCAAGATTAATAGACATAGTACAAGAAAGGAATGGATGGGCTGATTGTGCCTTCCTGGACTTAGAAAAAGCTTTTGACAAAAAAAAAAAAAAAAAAAAAAAACTGGAATATATAGGAGGGTAACCACGTCGTTGCTGCATATTCCAATCTTGGTCTTATCAAAGTAAATAGTATTTTCTTCACAATTTCTTCATCCAGGTATGTAAATGCCACTTTGTTCTTATCAAATTATAAGTTCCTCCAAAAATTTTGTTTACATGTTTCTCAGGGGACATATTATTCATAATAATGACTCCCAGGTCCTTCTCATTTTCTACTTTTTTTATTTCTTCTTCTCCCAATTTATGAATGATCCCACTATTCTTTTTTTGCTTCTTCCAAATTTCATTATACAACATTTCTTGATATTGAATTCCATCTCCCATTTCCTACTCCATTCCCATACTTTATTGAGATCACTCTGTGGCGACTCACTATCTTCTTCAGTGTTCACTTTTTTCAATTATTTTGCATCGTCCACAAAAAAGCTCACATAACTTTCAATTCCTTCATCCATATCATTAATATATATACATACATATACCAAGGCTTTTTCCCCCTTACAAGGGGGGTAGCCAAAAAGAAAAAGGCATAAAATCATTCCCACCCATTCCATCACTGAATTACACCCCACTCCCCTCCATCCTATCTTCCATCTTAGCACCTCCTGGATGACGAGTCATCCCTGCACCTTGTCCACTGCCCTGGGTCAGAAGCAGTGTCGCAAGGCACAGCACATCCACAGCAAGGCTGCTTCATTAAATCGGCGACCCCCTTTCCATCCCCCCCATGCATAAAAGGAGAAGACAGGGAGAAATCCCTTCGGGCAGCGTCAAATTTTGCTCACACATACTACCTCACCCGCCATCCCCCCACCCATTCCACCTCATGCATCACAACATCATCCATATACAACCATTCTCCATTCACCCCTGTCTTCTGTCCTCTCCTGTCCTTCCTCAACAGACATTCCCCTCTTCCCCAAAGCCCCCTTCACCCCATCCATCCATCTCATCCTAGGACATCCCCTCATGTTCACTCCCTCCTCATCTCCCTTCCATACCTCATTTACTAGTCTTTCTTCACTCATTCTTTCCATGTGTCCAAACCATCCCAATACTCTTTCATCAACCCTATCTCCCAACTCCCTTTCCACCCCAGTTCTCCTCCTCACTTCCTCATTTCTCACTCTATCAAGCCTAGTAACCCCCAGCATACTTCTCAGACACCTCATCTCAAACACATTCAAACTCCTCTCTTCCTCTCTTATGTTCCATGTTTCTGCTCCATACATTGCTGTTGGCACAATCACTCCTTCATACAGTCTCCGCCAAGCATCCATTCCCAAATGTCTATTTCTCATTACACTTTTTAATCCACCAAGGCATTTATTCGCTTCTCTCAATCTACATTCTACCTCCACCTTCACTCCACCTTTTCCTGCCACATTTGTACCCAAGTATCTAAAACTATCCACTTCCTCCAGTCGCTCTCCCTTAATTCTCACTTCCAGTCTGCTGCCACTTTCACACCTTGTACACCTCATCACCTTACTTTTACCCACATTTATCTTCAGCTTTCTTCTTTCACACTCTCTCCCAAACTCTGTCACCAACTTCCTCAATCCCTCCTCCGATCCTGCCACAAGTGCAGTGTCGTCCGCAAACAACAGCTGGCTCACTCCCCACTTTTCTCCATTTTCTTTAACCATCTCCAATGGCTGACCCACCACCCTTGCATTTACCTCCCACACCACCCCATCAATGTACAAGTTGAACAGCCAAGGCGACATAACACATCCCTGACGAAGTCCCACCTTTACCTCGAACCACTCACTCTCTCCATTTCTAATCCTGACACATGCTCTACTACTCTCGTAAAAACTCTTGACAGCTCTCAGAAGCTTTCCTCCTATCCCATATATCCGCAAAACCTCCACAGTGCCTTCCTGTCTACCCTGTCATAAGCCTTTTCCAGATCCATAAAAGCCAAAAAAACATCCTTCCCCTTTCCTACAGCTTTCTCACATATCTGCCTTACCACAAAGATCTGATCTACACAACCTCTACCCATCCTAAATCCACACTGTTCTTCACATATTACTCCCTCTGTTCCTCTCCTAATCCTCTCAATCTAGATCCTCCCATAAGCCTTCCCAACGACACTTAACAAGCTAATCCCTCTGAAACTACTGCACTCACATTTGTCCCCTTTTCCCTTGCAAAGTGGAACTATACAGGCACGCCTCCAGTCCTCCGGCACTTTACCCTCTCTCCAGCAGATATTAAATAACCTCACCAGCCAGTCCGCCATCGCTGTACCTCCTTTTTTTAGACATTCTGCATGGCATCCATCCAGACCAGGTGCCTTACCTGCTTTCATCATCTTAACAACTGCCTTCACTTCATCCTTCCTTATTTCTCCTCTATTTTCCTCACTCATCACGGTCATTTTCTTAGCATTTCCCACTGCAGCTATCTTTCCTTCCCTATCCTCCTTCACATTTAGCAACTCCCTAAAATATTCTGCCCATCTTTCCCTTACCGTCCCCTCCTCCATTATCATCTCTCCATCTGCACCATTTACCTTTTCTCCTCTACTTGATTTGCCTCCTCTTCCTCTCTTAATTTCTTTCCAAAACATCTTTTTATTACTTTCAAAATTTTCTGTCATACTCTTACCCCATTTCACATCTGCTCTCCTCTTTGCCTTCTTTACCTTGTGCTTTACTTCTCTTTTCATTTCTTTGTACCTCTCATATGACTCCCTCGTCCTATTTTGTAACCATCTGTGAAAGCTCGCTTCTTCTCTTCTACAACCTTCTTTGTTTCCTCATCCCACCATTCACTACCCTTCCTTCTATTTCCTCCTGTCCTTCTTGTTCCACACACCATCTTTGCACACTTTGTGACTCCCTCCTTGAACCATCCCCATTCCTCCTCCACTCCTAGCTCTACTCTATCCTTCACTCCCTCCCACTCCTCTCTCAGCTTCTTCTTGTACTCCTTCTCCTTTTCCTTTTCATTTAAAGAGTTCACTCTAAGCACTTCCCTACCTTTTGTCCTTTTCCTCTTTCTCTATCTTCCACTCTCAACTTACCTTCCACCAAAAAAATGATATGATATTCCCCCACCCTCTCCCCTTAGCACATGTACATCCTTAACCCCTTCCACACGGTGCCGCACACGTAGGCGTCATGAGGAGAAAGTGGATTCGCGACGCTACCATATCGGCGTCTTGATTATATTTATTGTAGTCGCCCCTGTGTTTTTACATTCTCCCAAATGCGCCCTGAATCCCATTCTCTGTGGTTTTCAAAATTCGCGGGTGAAAGAGAGAACAATCGATATAAGCGGTGACTATATTCTATGATGCGAGTATTATAACGACACGTCATACGGCTGGCATTGGCTGCTGCCCACGAGATATAAGTCCCATACTGAAGTGGTTAACTCTTCCTATTATACTCCTATCTACCACTACATAGTCCATTAATCGCTCTATCTACCACCCTTCCATCCACCACCCTCTCCCATGTGTACTTATGCTTGACTTTCTTCCGAAACACTGTATTTGCTATCATCAACTCTCTTTCTAGACACATTTCCACCATCAACTCTCCACTACGATTCTTTCCTGGAACTTCACATTTCCCAACCACTCTGTCAAATAGTTCATTTCCTACCCTAGCATTAAGGTCTCGCAGTACTATTACATTGACATTTCTCCCTAATCCCTCTATGCACTCATTTAAATCTATCCAAAAAGCCTCCCTTTCTTCTACACTCTTCTCACTACCAGGCCCATATGCACTTACAAAGACCCACATCTCCTTTCCCAGTTTCATCTTCATCCACATTATCCTTGAGGAAACCTCCTTCCACTACACTACACATTTACCTATCTCTTCATTTACTAGTATAGCCACCCCTTCTCTCCCTCGCCATCTCTTCACTCCTGATAACCTCCCACTTACACTCGCCCTTCCCTCTCAACTTGGATTCGCTCAAAGCTAACACATCCATCTTTCTTCTCACAAACATACTACCTATCTCTTCCCTTTTACTCTCATCTGTACCACATCCACGCACATTAAAAGACGCAAACCTTAGGGTGCTGGTTGGAAAACTCCTAGACCCTCTTATGCCTTTACTTTTTTTAGGAATGTCCCCTGTGGGGCTACAGGGAGAAGGATGCCTGGTCCCAATCCCTGTCCATTTTTTCTCACCTCTTAAGATCCAAGTGGAAATACTTGGTGGCCCCCACTATAGGGTAGGTAAGCAAAAAAGGAAATGAATATTCAGAGAAATTGTACAGGACAGTAACAAGGGGTTTGGGACAGCATAACGGAGGGACAGTCATATTATAAAAGTGTCATCATTTCTCTATGAACAGAGTTTTCCTCTATCACAGACAAAATGATGTGTGGCTCTGGTCCATAGGGGCACCCCATATAGACCCTAAAGTATCAACTGCATGCTACTTTGCCACAATAACATGCAGCCAATGCCCCAGACGGAGGCAAACATTATTGGAGCCAAAACTGTTCCTTGTGGAGCACTACTTATCACTTCATCCCAATTAGAGTGTTTGTCTCTTATCACCACTCTCATTTTTCTTTCATGCAAGAAGTTTCCCATCCACTTCAATAGTTTGTCCTGTATTCCTCCTGCAGTTTCTAATTTCTTAAGCAACTTCTTATGTGGCACCTTATCAAAAGCTTTTTTCAGGTCTAGAAATGCACAATCAGCCCATCCATCTCTTGCTTGTATTACATCTATTAGCCTTGAATAGAAACGCATTGAGTTTGAGACACATGATCATCCTTGTCTAAATCCAAATTGCCTTGGATTTAGTACTTTTTTTCCAAATGCTTTACCCATCTACTTTTGATAATTCTCTCACAGATTTCAGCTATCATACTTGTAAGAGAGACCGGTCTATAGTTAGTAGGGTCTTCCTTGTTTCCCCCTTTATATATTGGTACTATATTTGCTCTTTTCCAATCTTCTGGAACTTTTCCCTCTTTCAATGAACTGTTTATTAGGCTATGTATTTTGTCTGTTAGTTCATTCCTGCATTCTTTTAAAATCCAGTTTGCCATTTCATTCGATCCATGGAATTTTCTGACATCGAGATTACTCAAGTGTTTCATTATTTCATTTCTTAACCTCTTCGGTACGGGCCTTAAATCTCGCGGGCAGCAGCCAATGCCAGCCGTACGACGTGTCGTAATAATACTCGCATCATAAAATATAGTCACCGCTTATATCGATCGTTCTCTCTTTCACCCGTGAATTTTGAAAACCTTAGATAATGTGATTAAGGGCAGTTTATAGAGAATGTCAAAACGCAGGGGCGACTACAATAAATATAATCAAGACGCCGATATGGCAGCCTCGCATATCCACTTGCTCCTCATGACGCCTACGTATGCAGCACCGTATGGAAGGGGTCAATACCTATCTCTTTCATAGGGGGAACTCTCTCCTCCCATTCGATATCTCTAGGTTGTATGTTCTCCCTTGTAAACACAGATTTAAAATGTTTATTCATAATTTCTGCCATTTCTCTGTGTATTCGACTCCTCCTTGTCGTAGTTTCTCTAATTCCTGTTTGCTTTTCAGTTTGTTTACAAATCTGTAAAATAATTTTGGTTGACCTTTACATTTTTCTATGACATCTTTTTCATATTTTATCTTTTCTTCTCTGTGCACTTGTTCATATTAATTTCTATAACAAGTATATATTTTCCATTTTCTAGTTTTTTTTGTCTTTTTTCCATTTTATCCTATTGTCTTTTAACTCCCTACATCTTTTGTTGTACCAGCACTTAACATATCCTTTTTCTTGCTTTCGTCTTGGCACATACTTTTCCACTCCTTTATAAATTTTTGTCAAAATACTCCATTTCTCTTCTACTGTTGTTTCCTCCTTGTGTATTCTTTCCCAATCAGCTTTTTGAAAGAATTTTTTCATTTCGTCAAAGTTTGTTTTTTCATACATCAATCATCCTTTTCTATATTGTTCGTTTTTTTCATGTATTTTTCATCATTTGGTTCCAGTTCAACCAGTATGTGGTCACTTTTACTTATTGGTGTCTTATATTCGATCTTGTCCACTATTTTGGGTTCTGATGTGATTATTAGGTCCAATCTCAATGGTTCTTCCTCATTTCTATACTTAGTATTCTCTTGTATCCATTGCATCATTGTATGTTCTATAATCATATCAAGTAGTACATTTCCCCATAGGTCGTCTCCACCCTTCACTGTCATCTCTTCCCAGCAGATTTCTTTACAATTAAAGTCATCCATTATAATTATTTGTCCTCCATCTTCCATTATCTTACTTAGTGATATCCTAGTGTCTTCTAACATATTTTTGTGTTCTCTCTCTTCCCACAAGGCCGTTTTAGGAGGCACATAATTTACTACAAACTTCCTCCTCTTCCTATCCTTGTTCTCCACTTCCATCATAATCATCTCTACGCTATTCTTTCCTATGTGACATTCCTCACATTCATATCCTTCTTAGTCAGGAACATAACTCCACCCCCTTGTTTTACCTCTCTGTTTCTAATCCAACAATTATATGCACCATGTCCTACACTGTTGGGTGGTAACGGACCTTTCAATTTTGTCTCTACAATTCCCATTATGTCCGGTTCTTTTTCCTTCAGGTAATCATTCAGTTCATTCAAGCCTGTTATTAATCCATCTATATTTGTGTAGGACATTTTTAATTTTCTGCTACTTCCATTGTGTTTTCCGCTTCCCTTCCGTTTTTCTCTGCTATGAACCATTTCCTCACTTTCATATTCACTACTCTCCAATAGAATTTCTCTTTTTCTGTCTCTGTTCTTTTCTCGTTTTTTTCCTTAGCTTCTTGTCTTCTTGTTTCCTCATCCTCTCTTTCCTCTTTATTTATCTCTTTTTATCCAAACCTGTTTAAATTGTTCACTGTCTGCTAGTTTCCCTGTTTTGGCTAAGATATTCTCTGCTGTCGTTTGTGACCTGAATTTAACCTTAATTGGTCTGGTCTTAGTATTGTATTTCCCGAGTCTATATATTTCTTCTATTTGTTTCCCTATTTCTGGTTCATCTTCTTGAACTACTTCTAATATACTATTTACTTTTTCCTTTTCCTCCTTTATTCTTGTAGTCCTATTTAGATTATACTTCTCTTCCATCCCTAATATAATTATACATTTCTTTTTATCTGCAAAGTCTCTTACTATATTCTCCTCTGTCATTACTTTAATAACTGTGCCTTCAGTTTGTTCCTTCATCTGTTGTTTCACTATATCTCTAAATTTAATTTTGTTATTCTCCTGAACCTTTTTCCAACCACTTACCGTATTTTCCGGCTTAAAATGCGCATCGGGTTATAATGCGCACCCATGCACTTCGTTATCTCAGTACACAGATAGCGCGCACCAACGTATAAGGCGCATGCCCGATCGCATTTGTCTACAACGCAGTTTTACCTCAGTATTGATATCATGTGAACGAGGTTACATGGAGAAGTACTTTTCATTGGCTAGAGCCACCGCTGGGAAATCTGTTGATTTGTCACTAAATTAAGTGTCGGTTTAGGCATCAATCAGGACACAACCAGTAGTGGGATTCAGCCGGTTCTTACCTATTCGCTAGAACCGGCTCACGCAAATTTGTCAGTTCGGCGAACCGGCTAACTGGCGAACCGACTAGTTGCTCAGCTGGTCAGTGGTCTTCTGCATCTCATCTGATAAGTACCGGGACGGTATGTTTCGTAACTTTCGTTAGTGATTTATTGCATAGTTTATTTACACAAGTGGTTACCAGTTTTTTTTCATGTATATAGTGCTTGGTTTCTCTGTATATTTGTGTTATTAAACTACATTTTATTATAATTATGGACATACATACATACACGCACTCTCATACACACTCCTTAGGCCTACCCACACAAACATGTTTGTTTATAAATAACACAAATGCATTGCACACACATACTCATGTACATGTACACATATGCACACGTGTAAGCACATACATAGCCTACACATGCACACACTACCCCCACACAAACATGCGTCCGTAAAAAAATAAATACACCTGCACTAGGTTGCCCAAATCGAATTTTTTGATCACGAGACTAACTATAGGTTGGCACCCAGGTCTATACCCCATTTTTTTTCCACCTGACAATTTTTCAGGTTTTTCGTATGTAAATATTTGAATATTTTTTACGTTTGGCAGCCAGAGATGCATTTTAAATATAATATTGTTAGTTTTCCATATTTCTAGTTAGAATATTTAATTGATAACAATAATATAAAGAAAATGTGGCTAAGAAGTGGTTGCAAATTAGTGTCAGATGGAAATACACCGACTATAACAGAACCGGCTGACGAAAAATTTGAATCCCACTACTGGACACAACTAAGAAAAAGTCGGAACTACATGTATCGGTATATGACTCATGTTGTGCGTTGGTCCCTTATTACTTTGTAGCTTAAATAGTTTGTAGGAAATATGATCTAAAAAAAGTTTATTGAAAGTAAAATATACAGAAAAATTTTGGGATTTTTACAGAAAATGTTCATTTTATATCTTGAGGAAATAATTCGTCTTTACCATTTTTTATTTAATACTGAAACAAACTACAGACTGTTTCGTTTTAGCTTTGAACCTGCAATGACAGTGATGAAATAGGACAGTCTCTCATCGAGGTGACGTTTAGTTAATATAACTCCCGAAAGAGGGTGTTGTAGTAAGGTGTTTGACACGAGTTTATGAACGGCCGCAACGGAATTTGTACCATACCTAAAGTGAAGCAACAAAGCCAACATAAAAATTCAAACTATGCTGTGAACATGGGCAAATATCATGAATATTGATCATGTTTCATGGTGTTTAGGCCTATTTAAGCATGAAAAATAAGATTCGATTGATACCTACCTATACCAAATATTTATATACGGTAGCCCATGCTGGCGTATTCTTTCATGTCACCATGGCTGTTCTTCTTGTTCTCACGGAACGTCACGGAGAAGTGTGCCGTCCCGACTTTGTGACGGCCAACATCGTCACGTTGTTGTGAAAAAAATTACACACACAGCCGCAGAATTTTTATCGTAGGCCGTAGATAATGTGCACCACCAGATAACGCGCACCCCCCATTTTTAGGCCCTTCCAACGGAAAAAAGTCGCGCACTATACGGCGGAAAATACGGTACTTCTTTTGTTATGGACTCTTTATTTTCTTTATTATTCCTCTTTAATTCCTCATTCTCTTTCTTTTCCTCTCTTAACTGTCTTTTTAATTCTTCTACTTCTTTAGATTTTGATTCTCTTTTCTTAGTTCTTCCAGTTTATCAACTTTCTCTGCAACTAGAGTTAATTGGTCAAACCTAACCTTTCATTCTTCATTCATTTTTTTTAGTTTTTCCTCTAGATTTACTAGTTGGGGGAGGTTGTCCCCTCCTCCCTCTTTAAATCCATAAAAGTAGTTATCTCTTTCTATTGAGCTGCTATTATCTATATTTCTGCTCTTCACACCTCTGCTTCCTTGTTGTTCATCTGTATATTCTGCCCCGTTTGTTTATGCCTCTCCTAAGATCCTGGGCCCATTCATCCCCTTACTCATTTCCTTCCATTTTCATCAGTAATCCCTCCCCTTCTCCTTTTCCTTCACCTTCCCACTACACCACAAGCTTTCCCCTTCCCTATTAATACAACACAGGTACTTCCTTGTCGTTGTGATCCTCGAAATTTGCAGTTTTCTCTGGAGTCCAAACTTCGTTGTCACCTCTACCGACGTGTGTGTGTGTGTGTGTGTATTTACCTAGTTGTATTTTACGGGAAGGGGAGCTATGCTTGTGGTGTCCCATCTTCATATCTCATTTTATCTAAACTACTTTTAAATTCATGTATTGTTTTTGCACGCACCACTTTCTCATCTAACTTGTTCCAACTGTCTATTACTCTGTGAGGAAAGCTGTTCTTTTTCAGATCTCTTCTATAGCTGTCTTTCTTGATTTTCTTTCCCTGTCCTCTTGTATTTCTATCATCCCATTTTATCAGATTCTATCAGTAATTTCTATGCCTTTCATGATTCTATAAATAGCTATCAAATCTCCTCTCTCTCTTCTTTGCTGTAGTATCTGTAGTTCAAGTTTCGCTAGTCTCTCTTCATATGATAGTTTTGAGAGTGTTGGTGCCAATTTTGTAATTGCTCTTTGTATTCTTTCAAGTTTTTATATAAATTTTTTTGTACTTGGTGACAACATCGTTGCTGCATATTCCAATCTTGGTCTTATCAGAGTGATTAGAATTTTCTTCACCATTTCTTCATCCAGGTATGTAAATGCCACTTTGATTGTTCTTATTAAATTATAAGTTTCTCCAAAAATCTTATTTATATGTTTCTCAGGTGACATATTATTCATAACAATGACTCCCAGGTCCTTCTCATTTTCTACTTTTTTTTATTCCTTCTCCCAATTTATATGATCCTGTTATTCTGTTTTTGCTTTTTCCAAATTCCATTATACTATACTTTTTAGTGTTGAACTCCATCTCCCACTTCCTACTCCATTCCCATACTTTATTTAGATCACTCTGTAGTGACTCACAATCTTCTTCCGTGTTCACTTTTTTTAATAGTTTTGCATCATCTGCAAAGAAGCTCATATAACTTTCAATTTCTTCATCCATATCATTAATATATATAGCAAACATTATTGGGGCGAACTGTTCCTTGTGGAACACCGCTTATTACTTCATCCCATTTTGAGTGTCTCTTATCACTACTCTCATTTTTCTTTCTTGCAAAAAGTCTTCCATCCATTTAAGCAGTTTGCCCTGTATTCCTCCTTCAGTTTCTAATTTCTTAAGCAACTTCATATGTGGTACTTTGTCAAAAGCTTTTTTTAGGTCTAGAAATGCACAATCAGCCCATCCATCTCTTTCTTGTATTATATCTATTGGCCTTGAATAGAAACATATTATATTGGTGATGGATGATCGTCCTTGTCTGAATCCAAATTGCCTTGGATTTAGCATGCTGTTTTTTTCTAAATATTTTACCCATCTACTTTTGATCATTCTTTCACAAATTTTTGCCATTGTACTTGTTGGAGAGACTGGTCTATAGTTAGTAGGGTCTTCTTTATTTCCCCCTTTATATAAAGGTACTATATTTGCTTTTTTCCAATCTTCTGGAACTTTTCCTTCTTTCAAGGAACTGTTTATGCTATGTATTTTGTCTGCCAATTCATTCCTGCATTCTTTCAAAATCCAGTTTGCTATTTCATCTGGTCCAATGCGATTTTCTGACGTAAAGATCACTCAAGTGTTTCATTATTTCATTCTTTGTTACTTCTATTTCTTTCATAGGAGGGACTTTCTCTTTCCATTCAATTTCTTCAGGTTGTATGTTCTCCCTTGTAAACACTGATTTAAAATGCTTGTTCATAATTTCCACCATTTCTATTTCCTCTGTGTATTCAACTCCTCCTTGTCTTAATTTCTCCAAATCTTGTTTGTTTTTCAGTTTGTGTGTGTGTATTTACCTAGTTGTATTTACCTAGTTGTATTCTACAGGAAGGGAAGCTATGCTAGTGGTGTCCCATCTTCATATCTCATTTTATCTAAACTATTTTTAAATTCATGTATTGTTTTTGCACACACCACTTTCTCATCTAACTTGTTCCAACTGTCTATTACTCTGTGAGGAAAGCTGTTCTTTTTCAGATCTCTTATATAGCTGTCTTTCTTGATTTTCTTTCCGTGCTCTCTTGTATTTCTGTCATCCCATTTTATCAGATTCTCTCTATCAATAATTTCTATGCCTTTCATGATTCTGTAAATAGCTATCAAATCACCTCTCTCCCTTCTTTGCTCTAGTGTCTGTAGTTCAAGTTTTGCTAGTCTCTCTTCATATGATAGTTTTGAGAGTGTTGGTGCCAGTTTTGTAATTACTCTTTGTATTCTTTCAAGTTGTTTTTTTTACATTTTTTTGTACTTGGTGACCACATCGTTGCTGCATATTCCAATCTTGGTCTTATCAGTGGTTAGAATTTTCTTCACCATTTCTTCATCCAGGTATGTAAATGCCACTTTGATTGTTATTAAATTATAAGTTTCTCCAAAAATCTTATTTATATGTTTCTCAGGTGACATATTATTCATAACAATGACTCCCAGGTCCTTCTCATTTTCTACTTTTTTTATTCCTTCTCCCAATTTATATAATCCTGTTATTCTATTTTTGCTTTTTCCAAATTCCATTATACCATACTTTTTAGTGTTGAACTCCATCTCCCACTTCCTACTCCATTCCCATACTTTATTTAGATCACTCTGTGGTGACTCACAATCTTCTTCATGTTCACTTTTTTCAATAGTTTTGCATCATCTGCAAAGAAGCTCATGTAACTTTCAATTTCTTCATCCATATCATTTATATAGCAAACATTATTGGGGCCAGAACTGTTCCTTGTGGAACACCGCTTATTACTTCATCCCATTTTGAGTGTTTGTCTCTTATCACTACTCTCATTTTTCTTTCTTGCAAAAAGTCTTCCATCCATTTAAGCAGTTTGCCCTGTATTCCTCCTTCAGTTTCTAATTTCTTAACCCCTTCCATACGGTGCCGCCTACGTAGGCGTCATGAGGAGCAAGTGGATTCGCGACGCTGCCATATCGGCGTCTTGATAATATTTATTGTAGTCGCCCCTGTGTTTTTACATTCTCCCAAATGTGCCCTGAATCCCATTGTCTGTGGTTTTCAAAATTCGCGGGTGAGAGAGAGAACGATCGATATAAGCGGTGACTATATTTTATGATGCGAGTATTATTACGACACGTCGTACGGCTGGCATTGGCTGCTGCCCGCGAGATTTAAGTCCGGAGTGAAGTGGTTAAGCAGCTTCTTATGTGGTACTTTGTCAAAAGCTTTTTTTAGGTCTAGAAATGCACAATCAGCCCATCCATCTCTTTCTTGTATTATATCTATTAGCCTTGAATAGAAACATATTAAATTAGTGACGCATGATCTTCCTTGTCTGAATCCAAATTGCCTTGGATTTAGCACGCTGTTTTTTTCTAAATATTTTACCCATTTACTTTTGATCATTCTTTCACAAATATTTGCTATTGTACTTGTTAGAGAGACTGGTCTATAGTTGGTAGGGTCTTCTTTATTCCCTCCTTTATATATAGGTACTATATTTGCTTTTTTCCAATCTTTCAAGGAACTATTTATTATGCTATGTATTTTGTCTGCCAGTTCATTTCTGCATTCTTTCAAAATCCAGTTTGCTATTTCATCTGGTCCATGCGATTTTCTAACATCAAGATTACTCAAGTGTTTCATTATTTCATTCTTTGTTACTTCTATTTCTTTCATAGGGGGGGACTTTCTCCTTCCATTCGATCTCTTCCGGTTGTATATTCTCCCTTGTAAACACTGATTTAAAATGCCTGTTCGTAATTTCCGCCATTTCTATTTCCTCTGTGTATTCAACTCCTCCTTGTCTTAATTTCTCCAAATCTTTTTTGTTTTTCAGTTTGTGGTTTACAAATCTGTAGAATAGTTTTGGTTGATCTATACATTTTTCTATGATATCTTTTTCATATTTTCTCTTTTCCTCTCTGCATGCTTGTACATATTCATTTCTATAACAAGTATATATTTTCCATTTTTCAGGTCTTTTGTTTTTCTTCCATTTGGTCCAACCTTTATCTCTTTTGTCTTTTATCTCCCTACAACTTTTGTTGTACCAGCACTTTACATATTCTTTTTCTTGTTTTTGTCTTGGGACATACTTTTCTACTCCTTTTTTATAGATTTTGGTCAAAATATTCCATTTCTCTTCTACTGTTGTATCTTCTTGGTGTATTCTTTCCCAGTTTTCATTTTGAAAGAATTCTCTTATTTTATCAAAATTTGTTTTTTCATACATCAATCTTCCTTTTCTATATTGTTCATTTCTTTTCATGTATTTTTTCTCATTTAGTTCTAGTTCTATCAATATGTGGTCACTTTTACTTATTGGTGCCTGGTATTCTATCTTTTCCACTATTTCAGGTTCTGATGTGACTATTAGGTCTAGTCTCGATGGTTCTTCATTTCTATACCTAGTGTTCTCCTGAATCCATTGTGTCATTGTGTGGTCAATAATCATCTGGAGTAGAACATTTCCCCATGAGTCTTCTCCACCCTTTACGGTCATCTCTTCCCAGCAGATTTCTTTGCAATTAAAGTCGCCCATCATAACTATTCTTCCTCCATCTTCCATTATCTTGTTTAATATTATTCTTGCGTCTTCAACCATACTTTTATGTTCACTCTCTTCCCACAAGGCTGTTTTTGGGGGCACATAGTTTATTACAAACTTTCTGCTCTTCTTATCTCTGTCTTCTACTTCTATCATAATCATCTCTACTCTATTCTTTCCATATGTGACACTCTTCACGTTTATATCCTTCTTAGTCAGGAACATAACTCCACCCCCTTGTTTTATCTGTTTCTAATCCAATAATTATATGCATTGTGTCCAATGCTGTTGGGTGATAGTGGACCTTTTAATTTTGTCTCTACAATTCCCATCATGTCCGGTTCTTTTTCCTTCAGATACTCGTTCAGTTCATTCAGTCCTGTTATTAATCCATCTATATTTGTGTAGGACACTCTTAACTTTCTGTTATTTCCATTGTATTCTGTTTCTTTTTTGTTTCTCTCTGTTATGGTCCATTTCCTCAATTTCATATTCACTACTCTCCAGTACAATTTTTCTTTTTCTGACTGCGCTCTGGTCTCGTTTTTTTTTTCTTTATCTTCTTTCCTTTTCATTTTTTCTTCCTCTCTTTCCTCTTTTTTCATTTCTCTTTTTATCCATACCTTTTTATATTGTTCACTTTCTGCTAGCTTCCCTGTTTTTGCCAAGATATTCTCTGCTGTTGTTTGTGACCTGAATTTAATCTTAATTGGTCTGATCTTATCTGTACTATATTTTCCGAGCCTAAACACCTCTTCAATTTGTTTCATTATTTCAGGTTCATCTTCCTGAACTAATTCTAGTAAACTGCTTACTTTTTCTTCTTCCTCACTGATTCTTGAAGTTCTATCTAGGTTATGTTTCTCTTCCATTCCCAATATAATTATACATTTCTTTTTATCTGCTAAGTCTCTTACTATATTCTCCTTCTGTCTCATCACTTTGATAACTGAGTCTTCAGTTTGTTCTTTCATTTGCTGTTTAATTATGTCAGTACATGCAACTTTACTGTTTTTCTGGATTTTTTTCCAACCCTGTGCTTCTTTTGCTATGGCCTCTTTATTGTCTTTATTATTCCTCTTTAATTCTTCATTCTCCTCTTTTACTTCTTTTAACTGTCTTTTTAATTCTATTTCATTAGTTAAAATTTTGTTCGCCTTCTCTAGTTCTTCCAACTTTTCAACTCTCTGCACAATGTTGGTTACGTTACCGAACCTGTCTTCCCAATGTTCGATCATCTTATCAAGTTTCTCCTCTAGTCTTGTCAATCAGGGGAGGTTGGTATCCCCCCCACCCTCATTAAATCCCTGGAAATTATTATCCTCACCTTCCATTGTGCTGCTCTTATCTATATTTCTAATCTTTACATTTTTGTTAATCCCATCACCAGAGTCATCGGTCCTCCATTTGTTTACAAGACGTCTGGCCCCTAGAACCAAGTCTTTCCCCTCCTCATTTCCTTCCATTTCCCTCAGTAATCCCTCCCCTTCTCCTTTTTCCTCACTTTCCCATGACACCACGAGTTATCCCCTTCCCTGTACATACAATAGGTACTTCCTTTGCATTGAGGTCCACGAAAATTTCACTTTTTCTTCAGAACTCTAATCCTCGCCGTCCATCCAACAAAAGTGTGTGTGTGTGTGTGTGTGTGTGTGTGTGTGTGTGTGTGTGTGTGCGTGTGTATTTACCTAGTTGTATTTTACGGGAAGGGGAGCTATGCTCGTGGTGTCCCGTCTTCATATCTCATTTTATCTAAACTATTTTTAAATTCATGTATTGTTTTTGCACACACCACTTTCTCATCTAACTTGTAATTTTCTGCTACTTCCATTGTGTTTTCCGCTTCCCTTCCGTTTTTCTCTGCTATGAACCATTTCCTCACTTTCATATTCACTACTCTCCAATAGAATTTCTCTTTTTCTGTCTCTGTTCTTTTCTCGTTTTTTTCCTTAGCTTCTAGTCTTCTTGTTTCCTCATCCTCTCTTTCCTCTTTATTCATTTCCCTTTTTATCCATACCTTTTTTTTTTTTGTTCATTTGTTGCTAGTTTCCCTGTCTTGGATAAGATATTCTCTGCCGTCGTTTATGACCTGAATTTAATCTTAATTGGTCTGGTCTTATCTGTACTATACTTTTCAAGCCTGAACTTCTCTTCGATTTGTTTCATTATTTCTGGTTCATCTTCCTGAACTAATTCTAGTAAACTGCTTACTTTTTCATTTTCCTCTTTGATTCTTGAGGTTCTATCTGGGTTATGTTTCTCTTCCATTCCTAATATAATTATACATTTCTTTTTGTCTGCTAAGTCTCTTACAATATTCTCCTTCTGTCTCATCACTTTGATAACTGAGTCTTCATTTTATTCTTTCATTTGCTGTTTAATTATATCAGTAAATGCAACTTTACTGTTTTCTTGGATTGTCTTCCAACCCTTAGCTTCTTTAGCTATGGCCTCTTTGTTTTCTTTATTATTCCTCTTTAATTCTTCATTCTCCTCTTTTACTTCTTTTAACTGTCTTTTTAGTTCTTCTATTTCCTTAATTAAGTTTTTGTTTGCCTTCTCTAGTGCTTCCAATCTTTCAATCCTTTCAGCCATTTTTGACATTCTACCGAACCTACTCTCCCAATGTTCAGTCATTTGTTCAAGATTTTCTTCGAGTCTTGCCAGTCGGGGGAGGTTGGAATCCTCCCCCCCCTCCTTAAATCCATGTAAATTATCCTCACCTTCTATTGTGCTACTCATATCTATGTTTCTAATCTTTACATTTTTGTTAGACCCTTCATCGTCACTAAACTGGTCCGGCCCTCTTTTGTTTACATGGCGTCTGCCTGCCTGGACCAAGTCCTCTCCTTCCTCATTTCCTTCCATTTCCCTCAGTAATCCCTCCCCTTCTCCTTTATCCTCACTTTCCCACTACACCACGAGCAATTCCCCCCCCCCGTAAATACAATAGGTACTTCCTTTGCTTTGGGATCCACGAAAATTTCACTTTTTCTTCAGAACGTCCTCTACGCCGTCCATCCGATGAAGTGTGTGTATTTACCTAGTTGTATTCTACAGGAAGGGGAGCTATGCTCGTGGTGTCCCGTTTTCATATCTCGTTTTATCTATACTATTTTTAAATTCATATATTGTTTTTGCACACACCACTTTCTCATCTAACTTGTTCCAACTGTCTATTACTCTGTGAGGAAAGCTGCTCTTTTTCAGGTCTCTTATATAGCTGTCTTTCTTGATTTTCTTTCCATGTACTCTTGTATTTCTTTCATCCCATTTTATCAGATTCTCTCTATCAGTAATTTCTATGCCTTTCATGATTCTGTAAATAGCTATCAAATCTCCTCTCTCTCTTCTTTGCTCTAATGTCTGTAGTTCAAGTTTTGCTAGCCTCTCTTCATATGATAGTTTTGAGAGTGTAGGTGCCAATTTTGTTATTGCTCTTTGTATTCTTTCAAGTTTTTTTATACATTTTTTTGTACTTGGTGACAACATCGTTGCTGCATATTCCAATCTTGGTCGTATCAGTGGTTAGAATTTTCTTCACCATTTCTTCATCCAGGTATGTAAATGCAACTTTGATTGTTCTTATTAAATTATAAGTTTCTCCAAAAATCTTATTTATATGTTTCTCAGGTGACATATTATTCATAACAATGACTCCCAGGTCTTTTTCATTTTCTACTATTTTTATTCCTTCTTCTCCCAATCTATATGATCCTGATATTCTGTTTTTACTTTTTCCAAATTCCATTATACTACACTTCTTTGTATTGAACTCCATCTCCCACTTCCTACTCCATTCTTGTACTTTATTTAGATCTCTCTGTAGTGATTCACAATCTTCTTCCGTGTTCACTCTTTTCAATAGTTTTGCATCATCTGCATAGAAGCTCATATAGCTTTCAATTCCTTCATCCATATCATTAATATATGTAGCAAACATTATTGGGGCCAGAACTGTTCCTTGTGGAACACCGCTTATTACGTCATCCCATTTTGAGTGTTGGTCTCTTATCACTACTCTCATTTTTCTTTCTTGCAAAAAGTCTTCCATCCATTTAAGCAGTTTGCCCTGTATTCCTCCTTCAGTTTCTAATTTCTTAAGCAACTTCTTATGTGGTACTTTGTCAAAGGCTTTTTTTAGGTCTAGAAATGCACAATCAGCCTATCCATCTCTTTCTTGTATTATATCTATTAGCCTTGAATAGAAACATATTAAATTGGTGACGCATGATCGTCCTTGTCTGAATCCAAATTGTCTTGGATTTAGCACGTTGTTTTTTTCTAAATATTTTACCCATCTATTTTTGACAATTCTTTCACAAATTTTTGCTATTGTACTTGTTAGAGAGACTGGCCTATAGTTGTTAGAGTCTTCTTTATTTCCTCCTTTATATATAGGTACTATATTTGCTTTTTTCCTATCTTCTGGAACTTTACCTTCTTTCAAGGAACTGTTTATTATGCTATGTATTATGTCTGCCAGTTCATTCCTGCATTCTTTCAGAATCCAGTTTGCTATTTCATCTGGTCCATGCGATTTTCTGACATCAAGATTACTCAAAAGTGGTTCAATATTTCATTCTTTGTTACTTCTATTTCTTTCATAGGGGGGACTTTCTCTTTCCATTCAATCTCTTCAGGTTGTATGTTCTCCCTTGTAAACACAGATTTAAAATGTTTGTTCATAATTTCCACCATTTCAATTTCCTCTGTGTATTCAACTCCTCCTTGTCTTAATTTCTCCAAATCTTGTTTGTTTTTCAGTTTGTGGTTTACAAATCTGTAGAATAGTTTTGGTTGATCTTTACATTTTTCTATGACATCTTTTTCATATTTTCTCTTTTCCTCTCTGCACACTTGTACGTATTCATTTCTATAACAAGTATATATTTTCCATTTTTCTGGTCTTCTGTTTTTCTTCCATTTGGCCCAGGCTTTGTCTCTTTTGTCTTTTATCTCCCTACAACTTTTATTGTACCAGCACTTTACATATTCTTTTTCTTGTTTTTGTCTTGGGACATACTTTTCTACTCCTGTTTTATAGATTTTTGTCAAAATATTCCATTTCTCTTCTACTGTTATATCTTCTTTGTGTATTCTTTCCCAGTTTTCATTTTGAAAGAATTCTCTTATTTTATCAAAATTTGCTTTTTCATACATCAATCTTCCTTTTCTATATTATTAATTTCTTTTCATGTATTTTTTCTCATTTAGTTCTAGTTCTATCAGTATGTGGTCACTTTTGCTTATTGGTGCCTGGTATTCTATCTTTTCCACTATTTCAGGTTCTGATGTGATCATTAGGTCTAGTCTCGATGGTTCTTCTTCATTTCTATACCTAGTGTTCTCTTGGATCCATTGTGTCATTGTGTGGTCAGTAATCATCTCAAGTAGAACACTTCCCCATGAGTCTTCTCCACCCTTTACGGTCATCTCTTCCCAGCAGATTTCTTTGCAATTATAGTCGCCCATCATAACTATTCTTCCTCCATCTTCCATTATCTTGTTTAGTGTTATTCTTGTGTCTTCTAACATGCTTTTATGTTCATTCTCTTCCCACAAGGCTGTTTTTGGGGGCACATAGTTTATTACAAACTTTTTGCTCTTCTTATCTCTATCTTCTACTTCTATCATGATCATCTCTACTCTATTGTTCCCATATGTGACATTCTTCACGCTTATATCCTTCTTAGTCAGGAACATAACTCCACCCCCTTGTTTTTTCTTTCTGTTTCTAATCCAATAATTATATGCATTGTGTCCTATGCTGTTGGGTGGTAGACCTTTTAATTTTGTCTCAACAATTCCCATTATGTCTGGATCTTTTTCTTTCAGATATTTGTTCAGTTCATTCAGTCCTGTTATTAATCCATCTATATTTGTGTAGGATACTTTTAACTTTCTGTTATTTCCATTGTATTCTCTGTTTCTTTTGTGTTTCTGTTATTTTCCATTGCTTCAATTTCATATTCACTACTCTCCAGTAGAATTCTTGTTTTTCTGTCTCCGTTCTGGTCTCGTTTTTTTTCTTAGCTTCATGTCTTTTCTTTATTTCCTCCTCTCTTTCCTCTTTATTCATTTCTCTTTTTATCCATACCTTTTTATATTGTTCCCTTGTTGCTAGTTTCCCTGTTTTGGATAAGATATTCTCTGCCGTCGTTTGTGACCTGAATTTAATCTTAATTGGTCTGGTCTTGTCTGTACTATATTTCCCAAGCCTGAATTTCTCTTCGATTTGTTTAATTATTTCTGGCTCATCTTCCTGAACTAATTCTAGTAAATTTCTTACTTTTTCATTTTCCTCTTTGGTTCTTGTGGTTCTATCTGGGTTATGTTTCTCTTCCATTCCTAATATAATTATACATTTCTTTCTATCTGCTAAGTCTCTTACTATATTCTCCTTCTGTCTCATCACTTTAATAACTGAGTCTTCAGTTTGTTCTTTCATTTGCTGTTTGATTATGTCAGTAAATGCAACTTTACTGTTTTCTTGATTTTTTTTCCAACCCTCCTTGTTGTCCTTATTATTCTCCTTTAAGACTTTATTCTCTTCTTTTACTTCTTTTAACTGTTTTTTTTAATTCTTCAATTTCTTTAGTTAAGTTTTTGTTTGCCTTCTCTAGTACTTCCAATTTTTCAACCCTCTGCACAATGTTGTTAACGTGACCGAACCTACGTTCCCAGTGCCCGATCATCTTATCGAGCTTCTCTTCTAGTCTTGTTAATCGGGGGGGGGGGTGTTGTGTCCCCCCCCCCCCCACCCTCTTTAAATCCCTGGAAAATATTCTCATCACCTTCTACTGTATTGCTCTTATCTATACTTCGGATCTTTACATTTTTGTTAGACATTTCGTCGTCGCTAAATTGGTCCGGACCTCTTTTGTTTAGATGGCGTCTGCCTGCCTGGGCCAAGTCCTCACCTTCCTCATTTCCTTCCATTTCCCTCAGTAATCCCTCCCCTTCTCCTTTTTCCTCACTTTCCCCTACACCACGAGCAATTTCCCCCCACCCTGTAAATACAATAGGTACTTCCTTTGCTTCTGGATCCACGAAATTTCACTTTTTCTTCAGAACGTCCTCTAAGCCGTCCGTTCGTTGAAGTGTGTGTGTGTATTTACCTAGTTGTATTTTGCGGGAAGGGGAGCTATGCTCGTGATGTCCCACCATTGTATCACGCAGTGTCTAGTTTGTTTTTAAACTCATGAATGGTTTTTGTGCATACTATTTCATTATCCAGTTTGTTCCAAGAGTCCAAAACTATGTGGAAAACTGTTTTTCTTCAGTTCTCTTCTATAGCTATGTTTTTTTATTTTCTTTCCATGTCCTCTTGTGTTTCTTTTGTCCCAGTTAAGTAAGTTCTCTCTATCAAGTATCTCTGTGCCTTTCATGATTCTGTAGATGGTCAATAGGTCACCTCTCTCTCTTCTTTGCTCCAGTGTCGGTAACTCCAGTTTAGCCAATCTCTCCTCGTATGATAGGTTTGCAAGTGCAGGTACCATTTTTGTAGCTGCTCTTTGGATTCTTTCTATTTTCTTTATATTCTTTTTGGTACTGGGGGACCACATGTTGCCGCATACTCTAATCTAGGCCTTATCAATGTAACCAATATTTTTTTCATCATGTCTTCGTCCAAGTATGTAAATGCCACTTTTATTGATCTTAGCAAGTTGTAAGTCTCCCCGACAATTTTGTTAATCTGTATATCATAGGACAAGTCGTTCGTGATAATTACACCCAAATCTTTTTCGGATCCTACTTTCTTTACTTCCTTGGTTCCAATTGTATATTTTCCTGATATTCTGTTTTTGCTTTTTCCAAACTCCATTATGCTACACTTCTTAGTATTAAAGTCCACTTCCCATTTCTGACTCCAGTTCCATACCCTATTTAGGTCTTCTTGCAGTGCTTCACAGTCCTCATCAGTTTCTACTTTCCTTAACAGATTGGCGTCATCAGCAAAGAAGCTCATGTAGCAGTTCACGTCCTCGTCCATGTCATTCATATAGATAGCAAACATTATTGGTGCCAGTACAGATCCTTGCGGTACTCCACTGATCACCTCTTTCCAATCTGAATATTTTTCTCTGAGCACTACTCTCATCTTTCTACCAGTCAGAAAGTCCTCCATCCATTTTAGTAGGTTTCCTTGTATTCCTCCTGTGTTTTCCAGTTTTTTTTTTAGTAATTTTCTGTGTGGTACTTTGTCAAAGGCTTTTTGCAAGTCTAGGAATGCACAATCAGCCCATCCATTTCTTTCTTGCACTATGTCTATTAGTCTTGAGTAAAAGCATATTAAGTTTGTGGTGCATGATCTTCCTTGTCTGAACCCGAATTGTCTTGGGTTTAACCACTTCAGTACGGGACTTAAATCTCGCGGGCAGCAGCCAATGCCAGCCGTATGACGTAACGTAATAATATTCGCATCATAAAATATAGTCGCCGCTTATATCGATCGTTCTCTCTTTCACCCGCGAATTTTGAAAACCACAGAGAATGCGATTCAGGGCGCATTTGGGAGAATGTAAAAACACAGGGGCGACTACAATAAATATAATCAAGACGCCGATATGGCAGCGTCGCGAATCCACTTGCTCCTCATGACGCCTACGTGTGCGGCACCGTATGGAAGGGGTTAATATGTCATTGTCTTCCAGATGTTTTACCCATCTATTCTTGATTATTTTCTCACAAATTTTGGCTATAGTGGTTGTTAGTGATACTGGCCTATAGTTGGTGGGTTCTTCCTTGTTTCCTCCTTTATATATTGGTACAATGTTAGCATTTTTCCAGTCCTTGGGTATCTTTCCTTCTTTGAGTGAGCTGTTTATTAAGATGTGTATTTTGTCTGTTAGTTCTTCTTTGCACTCCTTTAGAATCCAATTTGCAATACCATCCGGGCCATGTGATTTTCTGACGTCCAGTCTTGATAGATGTTCTGATATTTCTTTTAGTGATGTTGTAAACTCACTCATGTGGAGAGATTGCTTGTTATTATCTATGTCCCAATTTTGTATTTTCTCTCTGGTGAAGACAGATTTAAAGTGATTGTTCATGACTTCGGCCATCTCTAAATCTTCTGTGTATTCTATATTTCCTTGGCATAGTTTCACCATTTCCTGTTTGGTTTTAAGTTTACCATTCACATACCGATAGAATAGCTTGGGTTGATCTTTGCATTTGTCTATAATATCCTTCTCATGGTTCCTTTTTTCCTCTCTTCTCACATTAACATACTCATTTCTACAGTTTATATAAATTTGCCATTTGCTTTGTTTTTTGTCTTTTCTCCACTTTTTCCAAGCTTTGTCCCTTCTGTCTTTTGCCTCACTGCATCTTTTGTTGAACCAACATTTAATGTACTCACTCTCTCGCTTTTGTCTTGGTACATGCCTGTTTACCCCTTCATTGTAATTATCCATCAATATATTCCATTTCTCTTCCACTGTTGTCTCTTCCCTATAAAATTTTTCCCAGTTTGCATTCCGGAAGAATGTCTTTAGTTTTGCAAAGTCTGTTTTGTTGTACATCAATCTTCCTTTCCTATGCTTTTCGTTCCTCTCCATGTCTATTTCTTCCTTTAGTACAGTTTCGATGAGTACATGGTCACTCTTTCCAATTGGTGTCTCGTACTGGACTTTATCCACTATTTCAAGTTCTGTTGTAAATATTAGATCTAGATTCGATGGCTCTTCATTGTTTCTGTACCTTGTGTTTTCACGGACCCATTGGGTCATTGTGTACTCCATGGTCATGTCTAGCAGTACATTGCCCCACGAGTCATCTCCTCCTTCCACTGTCATGCTGTCCCAACAAATTTCTTTGCAATTGAAGTCCCCCATAATTACCAGATTACCCTTACCCATTAGTATCTCATTTAGTGATTTTCTTGTATCTTCTAACATTTTTGTATGTTCGTTTTCTTTCCAAGCATTCGTTTTTGGAGGCACATAGGTCACTACAAACTTTCTGCTTTTCATATTCTTGCCTTCAACTTTTATCATGATCAGTTCAACATTACTTTTGCCCTCTGCAATTTTTGTCACCTTTAGGTGTGTGTGTGTGTGTGTGTATTTACCTAGTTGTACCTAGTTGTATTTTATGGGAAGGGGAGCTATGCTCGTGGGGTCCCGTCTTCATTTCTCATTTTATCTAAACAATTTTTAAATTCATGTATTGTTTTTGCACACACCACTTTCTCATCTAACTTGTTCCAACTGTCTATTACTCTGTGAGGAAAGCTGTTCTTTTTCAAATCTCTTCTATAGCTGTCTTTTTTTATTTTCTTTCTGTGTCCTCTTGTATTTCTGTCATCCCATTTTATCAGATTCTCTCTATCAGTAATTTCTATGCCTTTCATGATTCTGTAAATAGCTATCAAATCTCCTCTCTCTCTTCTTTGCTCTAGTGTCTGTAGTTCAAGTTTTTGTAGTCTCTCTTCATATGATAGTTTTGAGAGTGTTGGTGCCAGTTTTGTAATTGCTCTTTGTATTCTTTCAAGTTTTTTTATACATTTTTTTGTACTTGGTGACCATATCGTTGCTGCATATTCCAATCTTGGTCTTATCAGGGTGATTAGGATTTTCCTCACCATTTCTTCATCCAGGTATGTAAATGCCACTTTGATTGTTCTTATTAAATTATAAGTTTCTCCAAAAATCTTATTTATATGTTTCTCAGGTGACATATTATTCATAACAATGACTCCCAGGTCCTTCTCATTTTCTACTTTTTTTATTCCTTCTTCTCCCAAATTATATGATCCTGTTATTCTGTTTTTGCTTTTTCCAAATTCCATTATACTACACTTTTTTGTAGTGAACTCCATCTCCCACTTCCTACTCCATTCCTGTACTTTATTTAGATCTCTCTGTAGTGATTCACAATCTTCTTCAGTTTTCACTCTTTTCAGTAGTTTTGCATCGTCTGCAAAGAAGCTCATATAGCTTTCAATTCCTTCATCCATATCATTAATATATATAGCAAACATTATTGGGGCCAGAACTGCACAATCAGCCCATCCATCTCTTTCTTGTATTATATCTATTAGCCTTGAATAGAAACATATTAAATTGGTGACGCATGATCGTCCTTGTCTGAATCCAAATTGCCTTGGATTTAGTACGTTGTTTTTTTCCAAGTATTTTACCCATCTATTTTTGATAATTCTTTCACAAATTTTTGCTATTGTACTTGTTAGAACTTGTTAGAGAGACTGGTCTATAGTTGGTAGGTTCTTCTTTATTTCCTCCTTTATATATAGGTACAATATTTGCTTTTTTCCAATCTTCTGGAACTTTTCCTTCTTTTAAGGAACTGCTTATTATGCTATGTATTTTGTCTGCCAGTTCATTCCTGCATTCTTTCAGAATCCAGTTTGCTATTTCATCTGGTCCATGCGATTTTCTGACATCAAGATTACTCAAGTGTATCAATATTTCATTCTTTGATACTTCTATTTCTTCTATAGGGGGGACTTTCTCTTTCCATTCAATCTCTTCAGGTTGTATGTTCTCCCTTGTAAACACTGATTTAAAATGTTTGTTCATAATTTCCGCCATTTCCATTTCCTCAGTGTATTCAACTCCCCCTTGTCTTAATTTCTCCAAGTCCTGTTTGTTTTTCAGTTTATTGTTTACAAATCTCCAGAATAGTTTTGGTTGATCTTTACATTTTTCTATGACGTCTTTTTCATATTTTCTCTTTTCCTCTCTGCACGTTTGTACATATTCATTTCTATAACCGGTATATATTTTCCATTTTTCAGGTCTTCTGTCTTTTTTCCATCTGGTCCAGGCTTTGTCTCTTTTGTCTTTTAACTCCCTACAGCTTTTGTTGTACCAGCATTTTACATATTCTTTTTCTTGTTTTTGTCTTGGGACATACTTTTCCACTCCTTTTTTGTAAATATTTGTCAAAATATTCCATTTCTCTTCCACTGATGTTTCTTCTTTGTATATTTCTTCCCAGTTTTCTTGTTGAAAGAATTCTCTTATTTTATCAAAGTTTGTTTTTTCATACATCATTCTTCCTTTTCTATATTGTTCATTTCTTTTCATATATTTTTCTTCATTAAGTTCCAGTTCAATCAATATGTGGTCACTTTTACCTATTGGTGTTTTATATTCAATCTTGTCCACTATTCTAGGTTCAGATGTAATTAATAAGTCTAGTCTCGATGGTTCTTCTTCATTTCTATACCTAGTGTTCTCCTGTATCCATTGTGTCATTGTGTGGTCAATAATCATCTCAAGTAGAGCGTTTCCCCATGAGTCGTCTCCACCCTTTACTGTCATTTCTTCCCAGCAGATTTCTTTGCAATTAAAGTCGCCCATCATAACTATTCTTCCTCCATCTTCCATTATTTTATTTAATGTTATCTTTGTGTCCTCTAACATACTTTTATGTTCACTCTCCTCCCATGAGGCTGTTTTTGGAGGCACATAATTTATCACAAATTTTCTGCTCTTCTTATCTCGGTCTTCCACTTCTATCATAATCATCTCTACTGTATTCTTTCCATATATGACACCTTTCACGTTTATATCCTTCTTAGTCAGGAACATAACTCCACCCCCTTGCTTTTTCTCTCTGTTTCTAATCCAATAATTGTATGCATCATGTCCTACACTGTTGGGCGGTAGTGGGCCTTTTAATTTTGTTTCTACAATTCCCATTATGTCCGGTTCTATTTCCTTCAAATAATCATTCAGCTCATTCAATCCTGTTATTAATCCATCTATATTTGTGTAAGACACTCTTAGTTTTCTGCCACTTCCATTGTGTTCTCTGTTTCCCTTATGTTTTTCTTTTGTATGTCGAACTTCCTTAGTTTCATGTTCACTACTCTCCAATAGAATCTCTCTTTCTCTGACTCCGTTCTGTTCTCGTTTTTTGCCTTAGCTTCCAGTCTTTTCTGCTTTTCTTCCTCTCTTTCCTCTTTATTCATTTCCCTTTTTATCCATATCTTTTTATATTGTTCACTTGTTGCTAGTTTCCCTGTTTTGGATAAGATATTCTCTGCTGTTGTTTGTGACTTGAATTTAATCTTAATTGGTCTGGTCTTGTCTGTGCTATACTTTCCGAGTCTAAATTTCTCTTCGATTTGTTTCATAATTTCTGGTTCATCTTCCTGAACTGATTCTAGTAATTGGTTTACTTTTTCATTTTCCTCTTTGATTCTTGTGGTTCTATCTGTGTTGTGTTTCTCTTCCATTCCTAATATAATTATACATTTCTTCTTGTCTGCTATATCTCTTACTATATTCTCCTTTTGTCTCATCACTTTAATAACTGAGTCTTCAGTATGTTCTTTCAATTGCTGTTTGACTATGTCAGTGAATGAAACCTTATTTCCTTCTTGGGTTGTTTTCCAATTCTTAGTTTCTTTAGCAATTGTCTCTCTGTTTTCTTTACTATTCTTCTTCAATTCCTCATTCTCCACCTTTACTTCTCTTAACTGTCTTTTTAGGTCTTCTATCTCATCAGTTAAGTTTTTATTCGCCTTTTCTAGTTCTTCCAATCTTTCAACCCTTTGTAAAATGGTGTTCATATGACCTAACCTACTCTCCAAGTCCTCGATCACCTTATCAACCTTCTCCTCTAGTCTTGTCAGTCGGGGGGGGGGGGGGGTTGTGTCCCCCCCTCCCTCTTTAAATCCCTTGAAAATATTCTCATCACTTTCTACTGTATTGCTCTTATCTATACTTCTAATCTTTACATTTTTATTAGACATTTCGTCGTCGTCGGGAGGCATTTTGTTTACCTTTCGCCTGTCTGCCTGGGCCAAGTCTACTCCTTCCTCATTTCCTTCCATTTCCCTCAGTAATCCCTCCCCCTTTCCTCTTTCCCTACTTTCCCTCTTTCCCCCACCCTCTTTAAATCCCTGGAACATATTCTCGTCACTTTCTACTGTATTGCTCCTCTCTATACTTCTAATCTTTACATTTTTATTAGACATTTCATCATCGCTCAGTCTTTTGTTTACCTTTCGCTTGTCTGGCTGGGCCAAGTCTACTCCCTCCTCATTTCCTTCCATTTCCCTCAGTAATCCCTCCCCTTTTCCTCTTTCCCTACTTTCCCACTACTCCACGAGCAATTTCCCCCCCACCCTGTAAAAACACTAGGCACTTCTCTTTGCGTTGGGATCCACAGACTTCAGTTTTCTTCAGAACGTCATCCAAGCCGTCCATTCACTGAAGTGTGTATTTACCTAGTTGTATTTTACGGGAAGGGGAGCTATGCTCGTGGGGTCCCGTCTTCATATCTCATTTTATCTAAACTATTTTTAAATTCATGTATTGTTTTTGCACACACCACTTTCTCATCTAACTTGTTCCAACTGTCTATTACTCTGTGAGGAAAGCTGTTCTTTTTCAAATCTCTTCTATAGCTGTCTTTTTTTATTTTCTTTCCGTGTCCTCTTGTATTTCTGTCATCCCATTTTATCAGATTCTCTCTATCAGTAATTTCTATGCCTTTCATGATTCTGTAAATAGCTATCAAATCTCCTCTCTCTCTTCTTTGCTCTAGTGTCTGTAGTTTAAGTTTTTGTAGTCTCTCTTCATATGATAGTTTTGAGAGTGTTGGTGCCAATTTTGTAATTGCTCTTTGTATTCTTTCAAGTTTTTTTATACATTTTTTTGTACTTGGTGACCATATCGTTGCTGCATATTCCAATCTTGGTCTTATCAGGGTGATTAGGATTTTCCTCACCATTTCTTCATCCAGGTATGTAAATGCCACTTTGATTGTTCTTATTAAATTATAAGTTTCTCCAAAAATCTTATTTATATGTTTCTCAGGTGACATATTATTCATAACAATGACTCCCAGGTCCTTCTCATTTTCTACTTTTTTTATTCCTTCTTCTCCCAAATTATATGATCCTGTTATTCTGTTTTTGCTTTTTCCAAATTCCATTATACTACACTTTTTTGTATTGAACTCCATCTCCCACTTCCTACTCCATTCTTGTACTTTATTTAGATCTCTCTGTAGTGATTCACAATCTTCTTCAGTTTTCACTCTTTTCAGTAGTTTTGCATCATCTGCAAAGAAGCTCATATAGCTTTCAATTCCTTCATCCATATCATTAATATATATAGCAAACATTATTGGGGCCAGAACTGTTCCCTGCGGGACACCGCTTATTACTTCATTCCATTTTGAGTGCTGGTTTCTTATCACTACTCTCATTTTTCTTTCTTGCAAAAAGTCTTCCATCCAATTTAGCAATTTACCTTGTATTCCTCCTTCATATTCTAATTTCTTAAGCAACTTCTTATGTGGTACTTTGTCAAAAGCTTTTTTTTAGGTCTAGAAATGCACAATCAGCCCATCCATCTCTTTCTTGTATTATATCTATTAGCCTTGAATAGAAACATATTAAATTGGTGACGCATGATCGTCCTTGTCTGAATCCAAATTGCCTTGGATTTAGTACGTTGTTTTTTCCAAGTATTTTACCCTTCTACTTTTGATAATTCTTTCACAAATTTTTGCTATTGTACTTGTTAGAGAGACTGGTCTATAGTTGGTAGGTTCTTCTTTATTTCCTCCTTTATATATAGGTACTATATTTGCTTTTTTCCAATCTTCTGGAACTTTTCCTTCTTTTAAGGAACTGCTTATTATGCTATGTATTTTGTCTGCCAGTTCATTCCTGCATTCTTTCAGAATCCAGTTTGCTATTTCATCTGGCCCATGCGATTTTCTGACATCAAAATTACCCAAGTGTGTCAATATTTCATTCTTTGTTACTTCTATTTCTTCCATAGGGGGGACTTTTTCTTTCCACTCAATCTCTTCAGGTTGTATATTTTCCCTTGTAAACACTGATTTAAAATGTTTGCTCATAATTTCTGCCATTTCCATTTCCTCAGTGTATTCAACTCCTCCTTGTCTTAATTTCTCTAAGTCTTGTTTGTTTTTCAGTTTATTGTTTACAAATCTGTAGAATAGTTTTGGTTGATCTTTACACTTTTCTATAACATCTTTTTCATATTTTCTCTTTTCCTCTCTGCACTTTTGTACATATTCATTTCTATAACCAGTATATATTTTCCATTTTTCAGGTCTTCTGTCTTTTTTCCATCTGTTCCAGGCTTTGTCTCTTTTGTCTTTTAACTCCCTACAACTTTTGTTGTACCAGCATTTTACATATTCTTTTTCTTGTTTTTGTCTTGGGACATACTTTTCCACTCCTTTTTTGTAAATTTTTGTCAAAATATTCCATTTCTCTTCCACTGATGTTTCTTCTTTGTATATTTCTTCCCAGTTTTCTTGTTGGAAGAATTCTCTTATTTTATCAAAGTTTGTTTTTTCATACATCATTCTTCCTTTTCTATATTGTTCATTTCTTTTCATATATTTTTCTTCATTAAGTTCCAGTTCAATCAATATGTGGTCACTTTTACCTATTGGTGTTTTATATTCAATCTTGTCCACTATTCTAGGTTCAGATGTAATTAATAAGTCTAGTCTCGATGGTTCTTCTTCATTTCTATACCTAGTGTTCTCTTGTATCCATTGTGTCATTGAATGGTCAGTAATCATCTCAAGTAGAGCATTTCCCCATGAGTCATCACCACTCTTTACTGTCATTTCTTCCCAGCAGATTTCTTTGCAATTAAAGTCGCCCATCATAACTATTCTTCCTCCGTCTTCCATTATTTTAGTTAATGCTATCTTTGTGTCCTCTAACATACTTTTATGTTCACTCTCCTCCCATGAGGCTGTTTTCGGAGGCACATAATTGATCACAAATTTTCTGCTCTTCTTATCTCGGTCTTCCACTTCTATCATAATCATCTCTACTGTATTCTTTCCATATATGACACCTTTCACGTTTATATCCTTCTTAGTCAGGAACATAACTCCACCCCCTTGTTTTTTCTCTCTGTTTCTAATCCAATAATTGTATGCATCATGTCCTACACTGTTGGGTGGTAGTGGGCCTTTTAATTTTGTTTCTACAATTCCCATTATGTCCGGTTCTTTTTCTTTCAAATAATCATTCAGTTCATTCAATCCTGTTATCAATCCATCTATATTTGTGTAAGACGCTCTTAGTTTTCTGCCACTTCCATTGTGTTCTCTGTTTCCCTTATGTTTTTCTTTTGTATGTCGAACTGCTTTATTTTCATGTTCACTACTCTCCAATAGAATATTTCTCTGACTCCGTTCTTTCCTCGTTTTTTGCCTTAGCTTCAAGTCTTTTCTGCTTTTCTGCCTCTCTTTCCTCCTTATTCATTTCTCTTTTTATCCATACCTTTTTATATTGATCATTTGTTGCTAGTTTCCCTGTTTTGGATAGAATTTTCTCTGCCGTTGTTTGTGACCTGAATTTAATCTTAATTGGTCTGGTCTTATCTGTACTATATTTTCCGAGTCTGAATTTTTCCTCAATTTCCTTTATAATTTCTGGTTCATCTTCCTGGACTAATTTTAATAAACTGCTTACTCTTTCATTTTCCTCCTTGATTCTTGCGGTTCTATCTGGGTTATGTTTCTCTTCCATTCCCAATATAATTATACATTTCTTTTTGTCAGCTAATTCTCTTACTATATTCTCCTTCTGTCTCATCACTTTAATAACTGAGTCTTCATTATGTTCTTTCAATTGCTGTTTGACTATGTCAGTGAATGAAACCTTATTCCCTTCTTGGGTTGTTCTCCAATTTTTAGCTTCTTTAGCTATTGTCTCTCTGTTTTCATTACTATTCTTCTTCAATTTCTCATTCTCCTCCTTTACATTTCTTAACTGTCTTTTTAGGCCCTCTATTTCTTCAGTTAAGTTTCTGTTTGCCTTCTCTAGTTGTTCCAACCTTTCAATTCTCTGGAAAATGGAGTCAACATTACCTAACCTACTTTCCAAGTCCTCGATCACCTTATCAACTCTCTCCTCTAGTCTTATCAGTCGGGGGGGGGGGTTGTGTCCCCCCCACCCTCTTTAAATCCCTGGAACATATTCTCGTCACTTTCTACTGTATTGCTCCTCTCTATACTTCTAATCTTTACATTTTTATTAGACATTTCATCATCGCTCAGTCTTTTGTTTACCTTTCGCTTGTCTGGCTGGGCCAAGTCTACTCCCTCCTCATTTCCTTCCATTTCCCTCAGTAATCCCTCCCCTTTTCCTCTTTCCCTACTTTCCCACTACTCAACGAGCAATTTCCCCCCCACCCTGTAAAAACACTAGGCACTTCTCTTTGCGTTGGGATCCACAGACTTCAGTTTTCTTCAGAACGTCATCCAAGCCGTCCATTCACTGAAGTGTGTATTTACCTAGTTGTATTTACCTAGTTGTATTTTACGGGAAGGGGAGCTATGCTCGTGGAGTCCCGTCTTCATATCTCATTTTATCTAAACTATTTTTAAATTCATGTATTGTTTTTGCACACACCACTTTCTCATCTAACTTGTTCCAACTGTCTATTGCTCTGTGAGGAAAGCTGTTCTTTTTCAAATCTCTTCTATAGCTGTCTTTTTTTATTTTCTTTCCGTGTCCTCTTGTATTTCTGTCATCCCATTTTATCAGATTCTCTCTATCAGTAATTTCTATGCCTTTCATGATTCTGTAAATAGCTATCAAATCTCCTCTCTCTCTTCTTTGCTCTAGTGTCTGTAGTTTAAGTTTTTGTAGTCTCTCTTTATATGATAGTTTTGAGAGTGTTGGTGCCAATTTTGTAATTGCTCTTTGTATTCTTTCAAGTTTTTTTATACATTTTTTTGTACTTGGTGACCATATCGTTGCTGCATATTCCAATCTTGGTCTTATCAGGGTGATTAGGATTTTCCTCACCATTTCTTCATCCAGGTATGTAAATGCCAATTTGATTGTTCTTATTAAATTATAAGTTTCTCCAAAAATCTTATTTATATGTTTCTCAGGTGACATATTATTCATAACAATGACTCCCAGGTCCTTCTCATTTTCTACTTTTTTTATTCCTTCTTCTCCCAAATTATATGATCCTGTTATTCTGTTTTTGCTTTTTCCAAATTCCATTATACTACACTTTTTTGTATTGAACTCCATCTCCCACTTCCTACTCCATTCTTGTACTTTATTTAGATCTCTCTGTAGTGATTCACAATCTTCTTCAGTTTTCACTCTTTTCAGTAATTTTGCATCATCTGCAAAGAAGCTCATATAGCTTTCAATTCCTTCATCCATATCATTAATATATATAGCAAACATTATTGGGGCCAGAACTGTTCCCTGCAGGACACCGCTTATTACTTCATTCCATTTTGAGTGCTGATCTCTTATCACTACTCTCATTTTTCTTTCTTGCAAAAAGTCTTCCATCCAATTTAGCAATTTACCTTGTATTCCTCCTTCATATTCTAATTTCTTAAGCAACTTCTTATGTGGTACTTTGTCAAAAGCTTTTTTTAGGTCTAGAAATGCACAATCAGCCCATCCATCTCTTTCTTGTATTATATCTATTAGCCTTGAATAGAAACATATTAAATTGGTGACGCATGATCGTCCTTGTCTGAATCCAAATTGCCTTGGATTTAGTACGTTGTTTTTTCCAAGTATTTTACCCATCTACTTTTGATAATTCTTTCACATATTTTTGCTATTGTACTTGTTAGAGAGACTGGTCTATAGTTGGTAGGTTCTTCTTTATTTCCTCCTTTATATATAGGTACTATATTTGCTTTTTTCCAATCTTCTGGAACTTTTCCTTCTTTTAAGGAACTGCTTATTATGCTATGTATTTTGTCTGCCAGTTCATTCCTGCATTCTTTCAGAATCCAGTTTGCTATTTCATCTGGCCCATGCGATTTTCTGACATCAAAATTACCCAAGTGTGTCAATATTTCATTCTTTGTTACTTCTATTTCTTCCATAGGGGGGATTTCTTCCTTCCACTCAATCTCTTCAGGTTGTATATTTTCCCTTGTAAACACCGATTTAAAATGTTTGTTCATAATTTCTGCCATTTCCATTTCCTCAGTGTATTCAACTCCCCCTTGTCTTAATTTCTCCAAGTCTTGTTTGTTTTTCAGTTTATTGTTTACAAATCTGTAGAATAGTTTTGGTTGATCTTTACACTTTTCTATAACATCTTTTTCATATTTTCTTTTTTCCTCTCTGCACTTTTGTACATATTCATTTCTATAACCAGTATATATTTTCCATTTTTCAGGTCTTCTGTCTTTTTTCCATCTGGTCCAGGCTTTGTCTCTTTTGTCTTTTAACTCCCTACAGCTTTTGTTGTACCAGCATTTTACATATTCTTTTTCTTGTTTTTGTCTTGGGACATACTTTTCCACTCCTTTTTTGTAAATTTTTGTCAAAATATTCCATTTCTCTTCCACTGATGTTTCTTCTTTGTATATTTCTTCCCAGTTTTCTTGTTGGAAGAATTCTCTTATTTTATCAAAGTTTGTTTTTTCATACATCATTCTTCCTTTTCTATATTGTTCATTTCTTTTCATATATTTTTCTTCATTAAGTTCCAGTTCAATCAATATGTGGTCACTTTTACCTATTGGTGTTTTATATTCAATCTTGTCCACTATTCTAGGTTCAGATGTAATTATTAAGTCTAGCCTTGATGGTTCTTCTTCATTTCTATACCTAGTGTTCTCTTGTATCCATTGTGTCATTGAATGGTCAGTAATCATCTCAAGTAGAGCATTTCCCCATGAGTCATCACCACTCTTTACTGTCATTTCTTCCCAGCAGATTTCTTTGCAATTAAAGTCGCCCATCATAACTATTCTTCCTCCGTCTTCCATTATTTTAGTTAATGCTATCTTTGTGTCCTCTAACATACTTTTATGTTCACTCTCCTCCCATGAGGCTGTTTTCGGAGGCACATAATTGATCACAAATTTTCTGCTCTTCTTATCTCGGTCTTCCACTTCTATCATAATCATCTCTACTGTATTCTTTCCATATATGACACCTTTCACGTTTATATCCTTCTTAGTCAGGAACATAACTCCACCCCCTTGCTTTTTCTCTCTGTTTCTAATCCAATAATTGTATGTATCATGTCCTACACTGTTGGGTGGTAGTGGGCCTTTTAATTTTGTTTCTACAATTCCCATTATGTCCGGTTCTTTTTCTTTCAAATAATCATTCAGTTCATTCAATCCTGTTATCAATCCATCTATATTTGTGTAAGACACTCTTAGTTTTCTGCCACTTCCATTGTGTTCTCTGTTTCCCTTATGTTTTTCTTTAGTATGTCGAACTGCTTTATTTTCATGTTCACTACTCTCCAATAGAATCTCTCTTTCTCTGACTCCGTTCTTTCCTCGTTTTTTGCCTTAGCTTCAATTCTTTTCTGCTTTTCTGCCTCTCTTTCCTCCTTATTCATTTCTCTTTTTATCCATACCTTTTTATATTGATCATTTGTTGCTAGTTTCCCTGTCTTGGATAGAATTTTCTCTGCCGTTGTTTGTGACCTGAATTTAATCTTAATTGGTCTGGTCTTATCTGTACTATATTTTCCGAGTCTGAATTTTTCCTCAATTTCCTTTATAATTTCTGGTTCATCTTCCTGGACTAATTTTAATAAACTGCTTACTCTTTCATTTTCCTCCTTGATTCTTGCGGTTCTATCTGGGTTATGTTTCTCTTCCATTCCTAATATAATTATACATTTCTTTTTGTCAGCTAATTCTCTTACTATATTCTCCTTCTGTCTCATCACTTTAATAACTGAGTCTTCATTATGTTCTTTCAATTGCTGTTTGACTATGTCAGTGAATGAAACCTTATTCCCTTCTTGGGTTGTTCTCCAATTTTTAGCTTCTGTAGCTATTTTCTCTCTGTTTTCATTACTATTCTTCTTCAATTTCTCATTCTCCTCCTTTACATTTCCTAACTGTCTTTTTAGGTCCTCTATTTCTTCAGTTAAGTTTCTGTTAGCCTTCTCTAGTTGTTCCAACCTTTCAATTCTCTGGAAAATGGAGTCTACATTACCTAACTTACGTTCCAAGTCCTCGATCACCTTATCAACTCTCTCCTCTAGTCTCCTCTTTAAATCCCTGGAACATATTCTCGTCACTTTCTTCTGTATTGCTCCTCTCTATACTTCTAATCTTTACATTTTTATTAGACATTTCATCCTCACTCAGTCTTTTGTTTACCTTTCGCTTGTCTGGCTGGGCCAAGTCTACTCCCTCCTCATTTCCTTCCATTTCCCTCAGTAATCCCTCCCCTTTTCCTCTTTCCCTACTTTCCCACTACTCCACGAGCAATTTCCCCCCCACCCTGCAAAAACACTAGGCACTTCTCTTTGCGTTGGGATCCACAGACTTCAGTTTTCTTCAGAACGTCATCCAAGCCGTCCATTCGCTGAAGTGTGTGTGTGTGTGTGCATCATTTTCTCCATTTTCTTGTCATTGAATTTAACATTTTTTAAATAAAAAGAAATCAAGTAATTTTTTCTTTTCCCTAATTTGTTCATTATTCCAACATTGACTAAATATGTATATTATGTCAAAATAGACAAATGAATTGTTTGAAGAATACAAAAATGATAAAACAAAAGCAAACAAGTTCTTGAGAAATGAGTAATAGAAAAAAAAAAAAAAAATGCATCCTAAAGTAGAAAGAGAATGACACTGCCAAAGCGCCAATGGTCGCAGAGGGTGATGCTTAACAGGTTAATTCTTCTATTTCTTTATTTAGGTTTTGGTTCTCCTTTAGTTATTCCAATTTATCAACTTTGTGTACTCAGCGCAAGTTGAATGAACCTAACCTCCCATTGTTCGTTCATTTCCTCCCTCATTAAATCCATGGAAATAATTATCTTCACCTTCCACTGTGCTGCTCTTATCTAATTTTTATATTTTTACTAATTTCTTCGACTTCACCTCTGTCGTCTGCGCACCTTTTGCTGACATTCCTTCTGACTTCCGGGGCCTGTTCATCCCCTTCCTCATTTCCTTCCATTTTCCTCAGTAATCCCTCCTTTTCCCTTTTTCTTCACCTTCCCACTACACCATGAGCTTTCCCCTTCCCTACTAATACAACACAGGTACTCCCTCATCATTGAGATCCACAAAAATTGAATTTTTTTCTGGAGTTCCAATCTTCGCTGTCACTTCGACTGTCATGTGTGTGTGTGTGTGTGAAGAAGTAATTGTGCCAGCAGCACTGTATGGGATAGAAACATGGAACATAAGAGAGGAGGAGTTTGAATGTGTTTGAGATGAGGTGCCTGAGAAGTATGATAGGGGTTACTAGGCTGGATAGAGTGAGAAACGAGGAGGTGAGGAGGAGAGTGAGAGTGGGAAGGGAGTTGGGAGATAGGGGTGATGAAAGAGTATTGGGATGGTTTGGACACATGGAAAGAATGAATGAAGATGAAGATTAGTAAAAGAGATGTGGAAGTCAGAGGTGGAAAGAGTGAACCGGGGGGGGGGGGGGGTAACCAAGGATATGAGGGATGGATAGGGTAAAAGGGTCATTGGAAAGAGAGGAATGTCTACTGAGGACAGAAGGAGAAGACAGAAGATTGGGGGTGAGTGGAGAATGGTTGTGTATGGATGATGCTGTGATGCATGGAAGAGAGTGGGTACGGGATGGGGTTGAGGGAGTATGTGTGAATGATATTTTGATGGAGCCTGAAGGCATTTCTCTCAGTCTTCTCTTTTTCTGCATGAAAGGATGGAAAGGGGGTCACCAATTAAATGAAGCAGCCTTGCTGGGGATATGCTGTGTCTTGCTGCACTACTTCTGACCCAGGGCAATGGCCGACATGCAGGGATGACCTGTTATCCAGGAGGAGCCAATAAAAGAGTGATAGAGGGTGGTGAATGGGAGTGGAGTATGTTAGGATGGAATGGGTGGGAGTGGATTTTATACCATTGTTTTTTGGTTACCTCCCTTGTAAGGAGGAAATAGCCACTGGTATATATATTTGCATGTACAATGATATTCCAGACCTATACTAGCCCTCAACCTTTTTTGGAAGTTCAGTTATAGTAGGTACTTCTATCAGTTAGCCCATTTGATCTATTACTCAAATGGAACACTAATTAAATCCCTGCATCTTAAACTTCAAATATAAGTTGACTGTTGGTGCATGATCCACCAACAGTCTATTAAAAGTTGGCTTGTTTCTTCTACTTTGCTCATTTTTCATTCTCTAGTCTTACAACATCTTAGCAGATAATGCTACAATTCTATTTCACTACAATATTGTAATACAAGACTAATCCTAAGTAATCTTATTACTACACATCAACATTAGCATGATAAACAACTCACCATTGCATCCTGCTCCACAAGGTGATCATAGGTTTCAATGAGTGACAAAGCAACTTCAGACCATGTAAGAGATGATATGGATCTTTTAAAACATTGCAAGGGAGATTCCTTAAGCTTCTGAGGAGTTTTGTAAGGCTGTCGAAGACTTTCACAAACACTTACAAATTTATCGCCCTTGGCTTTATCATATTCGACCTTTTTGAATAGAAGTGAGCTGAAAACCAAAATGAACATAATTATGAAGGCAAAATATTTTTCTATCACAACCAGCAGCTAACTCCCTTATAAGGGGGGAAAATCCCTTGGTATACAGATAAATTGATAGACTATCAGTATTACAAAATCCCTTGGTATACATATAGATTGATAGATAGATTATCAGTATTACAAAATCCAATGTAAAATATGCCCAAATGCTTCTAGTACTTCAGAGGTACATATCTAACCTGTCTTTAAAGAAATATTTAATATCCTGCATCAAAGATGGCTGTTGCTCAAATATCTTGTCTTTGAAGGCCAAAGCTTTGATGTAACCTGGATCCCGTTGCAAAGTGTTGATACAGAGGCCTAGGCAATCTATGTACATTCTCAATATAAACACAATTGACAACAGCTGGTCTATACATGGCCAATGGTTTGGATTAACATTCAGTCCCTGTAAAATAAAGGATTAAATCAAAGAAACAAAATTCCAAGATTCAAACAATAATTTAGCCCAACTACATCATCTTTAACATTCCTTGTTTTGATATGTACTTGTTAACCTTTTCATACAAGTCATACAAGATTTTGTTACACCTAACACCAAATAACTTTATCTAACTGAAGGACTGGATCACAGACTACAGAGGAGGAGGAGGAGGAGGAGGAGGAGGAGTAGAGGAGGAGGAGGAGGAGGAGTAGAAGAGGAGGAGGAGGAGGAGGAGGAGAGGAGGAGGAGGAGGAGAGGAGGAGGAGGAGGAGGAGGAGGAGGAGGAGGAGGAGGAGGAGGAGGAGGAGGAGGAGGAGGAGGAGGAGGAGGAGGAGGAGGAGGAGGAGGAGGAGGAGGAGGTGGTGGTGGTGGTGTGGTGGGCCAATGATGAATAAAGATATGCCTAAGTCTACACTTAATTCTAAAGCTGAATAAAATTGCCTGGTATTTATAAAATATTTCATAGCAAATGCCCCAGCATGAAGGGCTTTCACTTTCTGCAACATCATATCTACATTCCTGGTATCAATGATGGGCACCCTCCATTTATGGTCTTCCAAGATACATGGCAGAAAGAATCATTTCCCTACTATCCATTTTCAAAACCCATCAACCCCCTCAATTCCATCTGGAGGTGCATCTCAGAAGGAATGATACCTGGTTTTCTGGCCAGGCCCAAGATCTCTTTCAATCAACTTCAATTGTATTTCTTCCATATCATATACGGAAAACTGATAAGTAGTGACCACTGTCCTACTACTACTACTTTCAGCCAGTTACACAGAACAGTTCCACAATAATACACCACAGTTTCTTTCTATGGGAAGGCCTAAAAACTTTCATTAGCTCCTGTGGGGATCCAGGTGGTTCATGAGACTTGAGGCAACAATTATTATTTTCATCTACACTTCTCCCTCCCAAAGGAAGCAAGAACCACACTAGCATGAGTCTATTCAGGTTACTATCCAGCATTAAAATAATACCAACACAGAATAAGCTGGGCCACAAATGCAAACTACCTCAGATGCAACCATCACACAAAAAGATATTGAACACCTCATCCTACATTGCTCCATACTAGCCATACCCAGATAACAAAATATTCCCTTCTTGAGTGACTTATGGGTCAATCCAGTGACTGGTGTTTGCTACCTGGGAGCTGTAGGTGTATTGCAAAAGAGATCTGGGCCAACAGACTGATTGATTTACACCCTTTCATGCATATTATCCTAATTCTGGAGACAATCAATGCAACTGCTATGACAGTCAGAACTGCAAGCAGACCTGATCCTAATGACTTCCCAATTCAAGACCAGGGGCAGGACTGAGACCTGGGAATCTGATCATAGTTCAATGGGGTAAGGTCCTTCATCCTTATTCTAGGAGTAGAGCTGAAGACATCACTCATCCTAGATATATGGTCATTCACCTTGATATGCAAAGGAAATTGTGTCAATATCAAGCTTTCTTTTGTAATGATGTGGACTAAGAACAAATACAAACCTCTTGAAATGCAACTAAAGCCAACTCAAAGTCCTGCAGTTTAATGGCAGCTGCTCCTAGCCGTTGCCACAATGTGACTTCAGTTCCATCAATCTGCACTGCCTGTGAATAACAACATCAATTAAAGTTGTTAAAAAATATGTAAGCTCATGATAGTATAACTGTAGTTTCTTATATGTACTATTCTGTTTATATATCAAGGGCTTTTTTTCCCCCTTACCAGGGAGGTAGCCATGTCAAAAGGCATGTACTGTCACCCATTTCATTCCTACCCACTCCACTCCCATCCACCACCCCTTCCCCCCTCTCAACTTAGCTCCTCATGGATGACAGGTAATCACTGTATCCCCCCACTGCCCTGGGTCAGAGGCAATAAACAGGATGCAGCACATAAAAAATAAATAAATAAATAAATGAATAAATAATACATACATACCAAGGCTTTTTTCCCCTTACAAGAGGGGTAGCCAAAAAGAAAAAGGCATAAAATCATTCCCACCCATTCCATCCCTGAATACACTCCACACCCCTCCACCCTCCCTCTTATCTTAGCACCTCCTGGATGACGGGTCATCCCTGCACCTTGTCCACTGCCCTGGGTCAGAAGCAGTGTCGCAAGACACTGCACATCCACAGCAAGTCTGCTTCATTAAATCGGTGAACCCCCCCTCTCTCCATCCCCCCCATGCATAAAAGGAGAAGACAGGGAGAAATCCCTTTGAGCTGCGTCACATTTTGCGCACACATACTACCTCACCCGCCATCCCCCCGCCCATTCCACCTCATGCATCACAACATCATCCATATACAACCATTCTCCATTCACCCCTGTCTTCTGTCCTCTCCTGTCCTTCCTCAACAGACATTCCCCTCTTCCCCAAAGCCCCCTTCACCCCATCCATCCACCTCATCCTAGGACGTCCCTTCATGTTCGCTCCCTCCACATCTGCCTTCCATACCTCTTTTACTAGCCTTTGTTCACTCATTCTTTCCATGTGTCCAAACCATCCAAACACTCTTTCATCAACCCTATCTCCCAACTCCCTTTCCACCCCTGTTTTCCTCCTTACCTCCTCATTTCTCACTCTGTCTAGCCTAGTAACCCCTATCATACTTCTCAGACACCTCATCTCAAACACATTCAAACTCCTACTCTTCCTCACTTATGTTCCATGTTTCTGCTCCATACAGTGCTGTTGGCACAATCACTCCTTCATACAGTCTCCTCTTAGCATCCATTCCCAAATGTCTATTCCTCATTACACTCTTTAATCCACCAAGGCATTTACTCACTTCTCTCAATCTACATTCTACCTCCACCTTCACTCCACCTTTTCCTGCCACATTCACACCCAAGTATCTGAAACTATCCACTTCCTCCAGTCACTCTCCCTTAATGCTCACTTCCAGTCTACTGCCACTTTCACCCCTTGTACATCTCATCACCTTACTTTTACCCACATTTATCTTCAGCTTTCTTCTATCACACACTTTCCCAAACTCTGTCACCAACTTCTTCAATCCCTCCTCCGATCCTGCCACAAGCGCAGTGTTGTCCGCAAACAACAGCTGGCTCACCTCCCACTTTTCTCCAATTTCTTTAACCATCTCCAATCCCTGAACCACTACCCTTGCATTTACCTCTCGCACTACCCTATCCATGTATACGTTGAACAGCCAGGGCGACATAACACATCCTTGACGAAGTCCCACCTTTACCTCAAACCTCTCACTCTCTCCATTTCTAATCCTGACACAAGCTCTACTACTCTCGTAAAAACTCTTGACAGCTCCTAGAAGCTTTCCTCCTATCCCATATATCCGCAAAATCTCCCACAGTGCCTTTCTGTCTACCCTATCGTAAGCCTTTTCCAGATCCAAAAAGGCCCAAAAAAACATCCTTCCCCTTTCCTATAGCTTTCTCACATATCTGTCTTACCACAAAAATCTGATCTACACAACCTCTACCTGTCCTAAATCCACACTGTTCCTCACCAATTACTCCTTCTGTTCCTCTCCTAATCTTCTCAATCAAGATCCTCCCATAAGCCTTCCCAACGACACTTAACAAGTTAATCCCTCTGAAACTACTACATTCACACTTGTCCCCTTTTCCCTTGTAAAGTGGAACTATACAGGCACTCCTCCAGTCCTCCGGCACTCTACCCTCTCTCCAGCAAACATTAAATAACCTCACCAGCCAGTCCACCATCACTGTACCTCCTTTTTTTAGACATTTTGTATGGCATCCATCCAGACCAGGTGCCTTACCTGCTTTCATTATCTTAACAACTGCCTTCACTTCATCCTTCCTTATTTCTCCTCCATTTTCCTGACTCATCACTCTCATTTTCTTCGCATTTCCCACTGCAACTATCTTTCCTTCCCTATCCTCCTTCACATTTAGCAACTCCTTAAAATATTCTGCCCATCTTCCCCTTACTGCCTTCTCTTCCATTATCATCTCTCCATCTGCACCTTTTACCTTTTCTTCTCTACTTGATTCACCTCCTCTTCCTCTCTTAATTTCTTTCCAAAACATCTTTTTATTACTTTCAAAATTTTGTCATACTCTTACCCCATTTCATATCTGCTCTCCTCTTTGCCTCCTTTATTTTTGCTTTACTTTTCTTTTCTTTTCTTTGTAACTCTCATACGACTCCCTCATCCTATTTTGTAACCAATCTGTGAAAGCTTGCTTCTTCTCTTGTTTCCTCATCCCACCATTCACTACCCTTCCTTCTATTTCCTCCTGTCCTTCTTGTTCCACACACCATCCTTGCACACTTTGTGACTCCCTCCTTGAACCATCCCCATTCCTCCTCCGCACCTAGCTCTACTCTATCCTTCACTCCCTCCCACTCCTCCTTCAGCTTCTTTTTGTACTCCTCCTTTTCCTTTTCATTTAAAGAGTTCACTCTAAGCACCTCCCTACCTTTTGTCCCTTTCCTCTTTCTCCATCTAACCTCCACTCTCAACTTACCTTCCACCAAAAAATGATCTGATATTCCCCCACCCCCTCTCCTTAGCACATGTACATCCTTAACTCTTCCTATCATAATCCTATTTACCACTACATAATCCATTAACGCTCTATCTACCACCCTTCCATCCACCACCCTCTCCCATGTGTACTTATGCTTGACTTTCTTCCAAAACACTGTATTTGCTATCATCAACTCTCTTTCTAGACACATTTCCACCATCAACTCTCCACTACCATTCTTTCCTGGAACTCCACATTTCCCAACCACTCCATCAATTGGATCATTTCCTACCCTAGCATTAAGGTCTCCCAGTACTATTACATTGACATTTCTCCCTAAAACCTCTATGCACTCATTTACATCTATCCAAAAAGCCTCCCTTACTTCTACACTCTTCTCACTGCCAGGCCCATATGCACTTACAAAAACCCACATCTCCTTTCCCAGTTTCACCTTCATCCACATTATCCTTGAGGAAACCTCCTTCCACTACACTACACGTTTACCTATCTCTTCACTTACTAGTATAGCCACCCCTTCTCTTCCTCGCCCTCTTTTCACTCCTGATAACCTCTCACACTCCCAAACTTACACTTGCCCTTCCCTTTCAGCTTAGTTTCACTCAAAGCCAACACATCCATCTTTCTTCTCACAAACATACTACCTATCTCTTCCCTTTTACTCTCATCTGTACCACATCCATGCACATTAAAAGACCCAAACCTTAGGGTGCTGGTCGGAAAACTCCCAGACCCTCTTATGCCTTTACTTTTTTTAGGAATTTCCCCTGTGGGGCTACAAGGAGAAGGATGCCTAGTCCCAATCCCCGTCCCTTTCTTCTCGCCTCTTACGATCCAAGTGGAAATACTTGGTGACAGTATTCTTTTCCCCCACCACAGGGAAGGTAGGCGAAAAAGGAAATGAATATTCAGAGAAATTGTACAGGACAGTAACAAGGGGTTGGGGGACAGCATAATGAAGGGACAGTCGTAGTATAAAAGTGTCATCATTTCTCTATGAACAGAGTTTTCCTCTATCACAGCCAAAATGATGTGTGGCTCTGATCCGTAGGGGCGCCCCATATAGACCCTAAAGTATCAACTGCATGCCACTTTGCCATAATAACATGCAGCCAATACCCCAGATGGGGTACAATACAAAGAAGAATGCCTACAGGAGACCTTTTGGTCCATAACTAAGCCAGATGTGAAAAAAATGATAAAAAATGAAAGTAAATAAACAAAAATTACATTATAAATAACAATAAATCAAATAAATAGGTAACGTTAAATAATTAACAAACAGGTAATAGTAATAATAAATTGACAGATAAATAATAATAAATTATAATCAATCAAATAATAATAAACAGACAATAACATAATATAAAACAAATGGCAGGTATTATAGCATCTTGATTAGGTGTTTATCTAAATGAATGTTAAAGCTTCAAACTGAAATACATTGCACTGCTTCTGCAGGAAGTTTATTCTGTTCATTAACTACACAGCTGGCAAAGTTGTTTCTACCCACTTCCAAATTAAATCTATTTCCTGACAGTTTGAGACCATTATTTCTTGTCGGATTCTCAATGTGAAAATTCTGTTACTTTTGATGTCAATTCCCTTTAGAACCTTAAAGACCTCTATCAAGTGAACTCTGAGTCTACACTTTTTTTAGGGAAAACAGATTAATATGTTTTAGTCAATTTTTGTATGGTTTATTTTTTATATTAGGAATCAGTTTTGTGGCTCGCCGTTATACTTTTTCCAATCTGTCAATGTCTTTAACGAGATTCAGTGACCATACAGAAACAGCATATTCCAAATGTGGACAAACCATTTATATAGCTTGTTAATGAGCGATGGACTTGTGAAGTCAAAATATTGTGCAATCAGTCCTAGAATCTTATTTAATTTCTCAGAGGCTGAAATGCATTGCTTACAGGGTCTAACAGATAAATCCGTACAAACTTTGAAGAGGTTTTAAGCACTTAAAAAGTAACATATGGCAATTCTGATTGTTTCCAGATACTTCCATTTGTCTAATAATTTAACCAGTTGTATACTAGCACCGGTGCAATAAACATTAAGCAATGGAACAAGCCAAACGTTCAGCCATATGCGAACTTCGTCGCGCGGGTCTCACTCCTAGCGCCATAATAAGGATGCTAAAATACTCCAGACAAACTGTTTACGATGTTTGTAAACATTTTGATGAGACCGGCGAAGACCAACGAGCTGCTCACAAGCCCAGAAGGGGCAGAATTCTAACACCTCGCTTTTTAGCTAGTCTCAAGAGAAGTGTCAATGCAAATCCAGCCTTACCATTATCGACATTGGCAAAGAAGAGAGGTGTCAGCACAATGACAATTCACAGAGCATTAAAGAAATTGGGATTAACCTCATTCTCACAAGGAAAAAGACATCTTTTGACACGAAAAATGAAAGAAATCCGCTTGACCAGGTGCCAAAAGCTGTTGAACTGGATGAAGTCGAATGGCTCAGTCATCAAGTTTTTTTCCGACGAGAAGATTTTCACGGTTGATGCGACTTTCAATAAGCGGAATGATCGCTGGATAGCCTCCTCATCCTCAGAGGTTCAACACAAGACAACGACGAAGAAACCAGCAAGTGTCATGGTGCTCTGTGTGGCGTCAACTGAGGGGGACGTCTTCACTCACTTCTTCAACAACAAGGAGAAAGTCAATGCCGTTGTCTATTGCAAAGTTCTAGAAGAGAAAATAATACCCTGGATGAAAGATAAGGCTAGTGGCAACCAGTTTGTCTTCCAACAAGACTCGGCTCCAGCCCACACAGCGAAGAGGACCACCAACCTTCTCGAAGGGTCAAATGTGCAGTTCTGGAACAAAGAGTTGTGGCCCTCAAATTCGCCAGACCTAAACCCTTTAGATTATTATTTTTGGGCGCGAATTGAGGCCAAGGCATGTGACAAGCCACACAGAAGTATAACAACCCTGAAGACAGACATCAAGAAGGCTGTGGGTTCATTATCAAAGTCTGAGATCATCAACGCTGTATCCAAGTTTCGTAAACGCGTTGAAAGCGTCATAACAGCTGAAGGTGGTTACATTGAATTAAATCATTGTTCTTATTGCCTTTTCTAAATATACTGAAAATTTCATAACTCTCTGTTTATTATAACCCGAGATATTAATCTTAAAACATGTGATAAGAAGTTGTACGGATTTATCTGTTTGACCCTGTAGATGACTTGAGATTATTACTGATAATTATGCCAAGATCCTTTTCACTATCCACTTTTGTAAATGTTAACAAATTGCCAAATAACTTGAATTCATACTTACTGTTATTTTTACCTATGTGCATAACCTTGCATTTACTTGTGTTAAATTTCTTTAGCCACTTTTCAGACCATTGCTGTAGTTTATCTAAATCTTCTTGAATATCTAACTGATTTAAGTGATCATTTGCCATTCAGCACAGTTTTCTATCATCAGCATATTTGGAGACCCCCTCCTTGTCTACTCATGTATAAAAAGAGAAGGGGAGAAATCCCTTCAAGCAGCATCAAAATATCATTGAAAGAGCAAATGCCAATTCACAAAGGAGGAAGCAAGGAAACACCACAAAATTATAGGCCTGTATCACTAACCAGCACAATAATGAAACTATGTGAAAGGATTGCAAAAGATCAATGGACCAAATATGTTGAAAAGATGAACATTCTGACAGTCAGTTTGGCTTCAGATCTGGAAGGTCATGTGTGTCGAAACTTTTAAGCTTTTACTTGAGAGTGACTGATGTGCTGCATGAGAGAAGGGTGGATGGACTGCATGTGGACCTAGAAGGCATTTGATAAAGTACCTCACAGTTGACTTATGTGGAAACTGGAGCATGTTGGAAGACTGAAAGGCAAACTATTAGAATGAATTAAAGACTTTTTGAAGGAAGGATACATTAAGACAGTAGTAAAGGACAAGATGTCAAGTTGGAGAGCAGTAATGAGCGGAGTTCCACAAAGTTCAGTGCTTACACCAATAATGTTTCTTATCTATGTTAACATGATGGAAGGAACAAGCTATGCCAACAAGTTTGCAGATGATACAAAAATCATGAGAAGAGTGAAAAATGAGGACAGTAGAATATTGCAAAAAGATCTAGATACTATTTTTGTATGGAGCCAAGAATGGGAATTAAGTTCAATACCAAAAAATGCAAAGTACTGGAAATGGGCAATAACAGCAAATGGCCATCTTTAAACTATTCCTTGTGAGAGGGACATATGGACTACTGCAGAAGACTAAAGTGGCATTCCATTATATGGATGAAGCGATGATGAAAAAAACTCATTGAAACCTTGATATGTCCAAGACTGGAATATGTGTCAGTAGTATGGTCCCCACACAGAGTGAAAGATATAAGTAAGATTGAGAGAATACAAAGGGCAGCAACCAAACTGGTCCCTAGTCTGGCAGATAAACCATATGAGGAAAGACTAAAGATATTGGGTCAGCCAACTTTGAAAGATTGAAGAAAAAGGGGTGACATGATTAGTGTTCTGGTCACTAAAGGGGTTAGATTGCATTGAATGGAGTATCCTGATTAAAGATGGGAGGCCCTCAATAGGTCATGGAAGTAAATTAAGAAATGTGAAAAAATAGTTTTCCATATAGATGTATAAATATGTGGAATAGCTTAGATGGTGATATAGTCCAAGCTCAAACAATACATGTGTTCAAATCTAAATATGATAATTAGAAATCAAAGATATAGATTAAGCTTGAACCATACATAAATCTGAGTCTAGGTATCTTGGAAAATTAGAGAATAGGAGACAGGACCCAACGAGTGTTGCTCCTTTTCTGTATACTACAATTAGGTAACTACAACTAGGAGTGGAGGAGGAATGGGGATGGTTCAAGGAGGGAGTCATAAGGTGTGCAAAGTTGGATGTGGAACAAGGAGGATGGCAGGAAATAGAAGGAAGGGTAATGAGTGGTGGAATAAGGAAGCAATGAAGATTGTAGAAGAGAAGAAGCAACCATATACAGATTGGTTACAAAATAGGATGAGAGAATCATATGAGAGGTACAAAGAAAAGAGAAGTAAAGTATAAGATAAAGAAGGCAAAGAGGAGAACAGATGAATGGGGTATGAGTATGAAAGAAAAAATTGAAAGTAATAGAAAGATGTTTTGGAAGGAAATTATGAGAGGAAGAGGTGAATAAAGTAGAAAAGAAAGGGTAAAAGGTGCAGATGGAGAGATGATAATGGAAGAGACAGCAATATGGGGAAGATGGGCAGAGTATTTTAGGGAGTTGCTAAATGTGAAGGAGGATAGGGAGGGAAAAGTAGTTATAGTTGGAAGCACTAAGAAAATGACAGTGATGAGTGAGGAAAATGGAGGAGATATAAGGAAAGATGAGGTGAAAGCAGTTGTTAAAATGATGAGAGCAGGTAGGGTACCTGAGCTGGATGGGTGCCATGTGGAGTCTCTAAAAAAAAAGGGAGGTACAGTGATGGTGGACTGGCTGGTGAGGTTGTTTAATGTTTGTCTAAAGGAGGGCAGAGTGTCAGAGGACTGGAGGAGTGGCTGTATAGTTCCACTTTACAAGAGAAAAGAAGACAAGTGTGAGTGTTGTAGTTTCAGAGGGATGAGTTTGTTGAGTGTAGTTGGGAAGGCTTAACCACTTCACTACGGGACTTAAATCTCGCGGGCAGCAGCCAATGCCAGCCGTACGACGTGTCGTAATAATACTCGCATCATAAAATATAGTCACGGCTTATATCGATTGTTCTTCTTTCACCCGTGAATTTTGAAAACCACAGAGAATGGGATTAAGAGCAGATTAGGGAGAATGTAAAAACACAGGGGCGACGACAATAAATATAATCAAGACGCCGATATGGCAGCATCGCGAATCCACTTGCTCCTCATGACGCCTACGTGTGCGGCACCGTATGGAAGGGGTTAAGGGAGGGTTTTGATTGAGAGGATTAGGAGAGGAACAGTGTGGGTTTAGGACAGGTAGGGGTTGTCTGGATCAGATCTTTGTGGTAAGCCAGATATGTGATAAAACTTTACAAAAAGGTAAGCATGTTTTTTGTGCCTTTAAGGATTTGGAAAAATCTTATGACAGGGTAGACAGGAAGGCACTGGGGGAGGTATTGCAGATATATGGAATAGGAGAAAAGCTGTTAAGAGTAGTTATGAGTTTTTATGGGAATAGTAGAATGTGTGGTAGAATCAGAAATGGAGTGGTTTGAGGTAAAGGTAGGACTTTGCCTGGGATGTGTTATGTTGCCTTGGCTTTTCAATTTGTACATGAGTGGTGTGGTGTGAGAGGTAAAAGCAAGGGTAATGGGTCAAGGATTGTTATCAAACACTTTAATGTCCAGCATGCACACACATACACACATATTCGAGCAGCGATCAAGGAAGGACGAACCAAAACATGCTCCGAACCGCTACCTAGGGATTTGATGACATACGATTTTGGAACATATTATCAACAACAACCTGGTTTGTACATACAGGGTGGGAGTATCGAAACTAAGGTGACCAAAATGTAGTCTTTGTATCTTTGTTCAGTTACTGCAAAAGAAGAACCAGTGATAACAATGGATGAATTAAATAACGAATTCAGTGATAAAGAAACTGCAAAGGCAAAGCAACAACTGGAAGTAAGTACAATAGAGTCCCCACTTGGTGTAATAAAAAAAAGAATGTGTCTGAATGAGACCCCAAAATCATAACAAAGGTTGGATAGAGGTCTCTTTTCGGGATTTAATAGATAGAGGGCTTGACACAGATAGAGAACCTAGGTTTAAAAATATTATAAGAAATAGAGAAATAAACGAGTTGTTGGATGAAATAATTGAACTGAGAAGTGAATGCAAAAATATATACAAGTAGCTATATTAAGGAAAGCCAATGAAGAAAACAATAAGGAAATAGATGATCTAAAAATGGAACTGAATAGAATAAAGGGAGAAAATATAAGTTTGAAAAATGAAAACATGAATAGGAATGAAGCATTGAAAAAAGAGATGAAGGATCAAATACAGGTGGTGACTGAGAAAGTGGAAGAAAAAATGAAAGAAAATGACTTTCAAGAAATTAAAAAACAGTGGAAGGAGGAACAGGAAAGTAAAAAATTATCCTTCAAGGAAATAATGGAACAACAAGTTAAGGATAATACGAAAAAACGGTAATCCAAGTGATTAAAGAAAAAGGAAATTTAGTTAGGGATGCAGTGGACAGGAAAAGATGCATTGTGATTTACGGTATTAAGGAAAAGCATGATGTGCCTAGATACCAGAGAGAAAGGGAAGAAAAAGAGATCGTAAAAGAGATTCTAAAGGAGATTCAAGAGGAAAATCAAACCTTGGATAAAGAAATCGAGGAAACTTACAAAATGGGGAGATACTAAGAAGAAAAGCAATTTAGGCCGCTAAAGGTAAAACTTAGGTCACAATTGATAGCAGAGGAAGTACTATCCAAAACAACAAAACTAGCAAATAGTGAAAATCTCAAAAATGTATGGATAAAGAAAGAAATGAGTGAAGAAAAGGAAAAAGAAAAAGAACTTAGAAGTGAAGCGAAAGAAAGGAATGAAAAAAGAACCGAGAACAAAAAGAATTATTTATTTTGGAAAGTAGTGGACCTGAAGTTGAGAAAATGGTATATCACAATTAAGGAAACAAAACAGACTGAAGAAAGGAAAGAAAATTAAAATTAGTATATACCAACATTGACGGAATGATCTCAGGAATGAATGAACTGAATGATTACCTGGCATCAGAAAAGCCAGACATAATGGGAATAGTGGAAACGAAATTGAAAGGGAATCTACCACCTAAAACAGTGGGACAAAGTTTATATAACTGCTGGGTGAAGAATAGAAGTGAAAAACAAGGAGGGGGAGTACTAATTCTGACCAGGAAAGACTTAAATGTGAAAAAGATAACAGAAGGAAGAAATAATGTAGAGTCAATCATGATACATATACCAAGGCTTTTTCCCCCTTACAAGGGAGGTAGCCAAAAAGGAAAAGGCATAAAATCATTCCCACCCATTCCATTCCATCATGATAAAGATAGAAAACAACCACATGAAAAGTAGAAAATTTGTAGTAGTGTATGTGCCCCCTAAAACACAGGCCTGGACAGAACATGATCATTCCAAATTGTTAGGAGATACGAAACATGAACTAACTGATATACTGAAAGAGGAAATACAGTAGTTATGGGTGATTTTAATTCCAAAGAAATATGTTGGGAAGAATTGACAGTGAGGGGTCGAGAGGACATATGGGGCAGCATGCTACTTGATATGACCATTGAATACACATTGACCCAATGGATAAAGGAAAATACCAGATACAGAAACAATGAGGAACCTTCGAGACTAGATTTAGTACTCACAACGGAACCCGAAATTGTAGACAGAATAGAATACAAAACACCATTAGGAAAGAGTGACCATGTACTAATAGAATTCAAATTAAAAGAGCAAATGGACCTAAGAAGAAACATAGAATAGGAAGACCAATGTATAGCAAAAATGAATTTTGAGAAACTTAAAGAATGTTTTCAAAATGCAAACTGGGAAAAATTCCTTAGTGAGGAAAGAATGATGGAAGAGAAATGGAATATACTAAAGGAAATTTATAATGAGGGTGTGATCAAATATGTTCCACAACAAAAGCAAGAAAGAATATACATAAAAAACTGCTACAACAAAAAAGTAGTGAAGCCAAGGATATAAGAGACAAAGCCTGGAAAAAATGGAAAAAAGACAAATAAAAAAAAAAAGAGCAAATGGCAAATATACATCAAACTAAGAAACGATTATGTAAAAATACGCAGTGTGAATAGCTTCCCACACAGAATGCTGGATATATGGAATAACTTGGATGAAAAAACAGTGTGCAAATACTATTCACGATTTTAAGAATAAACTTGATGCTGAAAGATACAAAGATGGGTCACCACGAGCATAGCTCCCTTCCCGTATAATACAACTAGGTAAATATGGGACGATTGGCCCCCAAGAGTTGGGGGCCAATCAGCAGCAACCACCCCTGGCCATCAGCTCTACGCAGATGGCACCGATCCCCAAAGAGGAGCTACGCCTACCTGGGGGAGTACCACAATCCTTTTTTCCAACATATAATTCATCAATGTAGAAGTAAACAGTAAACAACAACTCTGCAATTAGAGATGGTTAAAGAAAATGGAGAAAAGTGGGAGATAAGCCAGTTGTTGTTTGCAGACAACACTGCACTTCTGGCAGGATCAGAGGTGGGATTGAGGAAGTTAGTGACAGTTTGGGAAGGTGTGTGGAAGAAGGAAATTAAAAATAAATGTGGGTAAAAGTAAGGTGATGAGATGTACAAGGGAAGAATGTGGCAGCCAATTGAAAGTGAGTATTAAAGGAAAGAGACTGGAGGAAGTGGATAGCTTTAGATACTTGGGTGTGAATGTGGCGGGAAAGGGAGGAATGGAGGTGGAGGTAGAATATAGATTGAGAGAAGCAAGTAAATACGTTGGTGAATTAAAAAGTGTAATGAGAAATACACATTTGGGAATGGATGCTAAGAGGATATTGTATGAAGGAATGATTGTGCTGCCAGCACTGTATGGGGCAGAAACATGGAACATAAGAGAGGAGGAGTTTGAATGTGTTTGAGATGAAATACCTGGGAAGTATGATAGGGGTTATTAGGCTGGATAGAGTGAGAAAAAAGGTGAGGAGAGCAGAAGTGGAAAGGGAGTTGGGAGATAGGGTTGGTGAAAGAGTATTAGGATGGTTTGGATGCATGGAAAGAACGAGTGAAGAAAGATTAGTAAAAGAAGTGTGGAAGGCAGAGGTGGAAGGAGCAAACATGAGGGGATGACCAAGGATGAGATGGATGGATGGGGGTAACAGGGGCATTGGAAAAGGGGGGAATGTTGAGGAAGGAAGAGAGAAGACAGAAGCTATGGGTGAATGGAGAATGGTTGTGTATGGATGATGCTGTGATGCCTAGAAGGAGTGGGTGAGGGATGGGGGTGTGTATGGATGATGCTGTGATGCCTAGAAGGAGTGGGTAGGGGATGGGGGTTGAGGGAGTATGTGTGAATGAAATTTTGATGCAGCCCAATGGGATTTCTCCCCTTCTCCATTTCTGCATGAGGGGGTGAAGAGGGGGGGGGGGTTGCCAATTAAATGAAGCAGCCTTGCTGTGGATATGCTGTCTTGCTGCAGTGCTTCTCACCCAGGGCAGTGGGTGAGATGCAGGGATGACCCATCATCCAGGAGGATTCAAGATAAGTGGGAGGGTGGGGGGCGAATGGGAGTGTAGTATGTGGGGATGGAATGGATAGGAGTGGATTTTATGCCTTTGTTTTTTTTGGCTACCTCCCTTGTAATATATATATATATATATATATATATATATATATATATATATATATATAGATAGATATATATATATAGATATATATAATTCATTATATAAAAGACCCTGCCTCATTTGTGGCAGGGTCAGAGAAATCCCACATACTCCCTCACCCACTCCTCCTCATGCATCACAGCATCATCTATATACAACCATTCTCCATTCACCCCTACCTTCTGTCTTGTCCCATCCTTCCTCAACAGATATTCCCCTCTTTCCCAATGCCCCTTTTACCCTATCCATCTCAGCCTTGGTTGCCCCCCTATGTTCACTCCTTCTACCTCTGCCTTCCACATTTCTTTTACTATTCTTTCTTCACTCATTCTTTCCATGTGTCCAAACCATCCCAATACTCTTTCATCAACCCTACCTCCCAACTCTCTTCCCACCCCAATTCTCCTCCTCACCTCCTTGTTTCTCACTCTATCCATACTTCTTAGGTACCTCAATTCAAACACATTCAAACTCCTCCTCTCTTATGTTCCATGTTTCTACCCCATACAGTTCTGTCAGCACATCACTCCTTCATGTAGTGAGGCTAAAGATAGAGACAAAGTTTGGAAAAGATGGAAAAAAGAAATGAGTAAGTAGCAAACATATATCAAACTAAGAAATGAATATGTAAAAATACACAGGAAAAAAAAGAGAACTATGAAAAAGACATAACAGACAAATGCAAGGACCAACCTAATTCATTCTACAGGTAAGTGAACAGTAAACTAAAAGATAAACAAGAAATAGTAAAACTGCATCAAGGGAATGATGAATATATAGGTGTAGAAATGGCTGAAATTATGAACAAATATTTTAAATCTGTACTCACAATTGAAAGTACACAAAATTAGGAGGAAGGACAGAAAGATCCCCCCACCCTAATGAAAGAAATAACTATGACACAGAAGGAAATAAGGGACCAAATAAAAAATCTTGTCAGAAAATCCCACGGTCCACATGGAATTGCAAATTGGATATTGAAAGAATGTATTGATGAACTAACAAACAAAACATATAAGATAACACTGGCCTGCGTTTAAATTTTTTTTTCAAAGGTCGAAGGTTTTTCAAGTGATTTGTAGGTTTTTTGGTGCGCTGAATCCAAAAATGCCATCCGTTTTCTTGGATCAGGTCTAGTTTTTGAGATATGAGAAGTGCGACTTTTGGGCCTTGTATAGTACTTAGTATAAGGAAAACGAGGCTGCATGTATAGCCTATTCTTATTTTTTTTTTGCATAAAAATTATACTGTAGCACCCCGAAACTGATACTGAAACCTAATGATGTTTTTGTTTACTTTCAGGAAACTGAAACCGAAACTGAAACTGAAACTGCATTGACTACATTGACAAGCTGCATTGACAACACTGAAACTGAAAATGGTTTAGAAAAGTGTGATCTCCAATCAATGTGACTGATTTTATAAGAATCTGTGCTTTTTACAAGAATCTGTGCTTCTTGTGTTTCTATTTTGGACACGTATCTTAGATTGACAGAAAATGGAACGCAAATGCACAAATCATCCTGATAGGTTCTGCTACATATGTGGTAATGTGGTTCTTCCTCGTCGACTAGCAAATATAACTGATTTTGTGAAGAAGGCATATCATGCTTACTTTGGAGTTAAGCTTGGGGACCAGGACAAGCCATTTGCACCCCATGTTAGCTGCAAAACATGTGTCGAGAACTTGCGTGATTGGAGAAATAAAAAAAGGAAGAGTATGCCATTCGCTGTTCCAATGGTTTGGAGAGAGGGTAAAGATCATGTGTCAGACTCCTATTTCTGCATGACTAACCTTAAAGGAGTCAACCGCAAGAACAAGCATTGTATTCAGTATCCTAATGTTCCATCTGCCATACGACCAGTCCCTCATGATCCAGGCCTGCCCGTTCCCGAGCCAGATGTTGCAATGGAATCTAGCTCTGAATCGGAATCTGATAACGCACTAGACAGGGCAGAGGGTGGAGAATACATGCCAGAAGAGAATGACTGGCCAGTGCCTCTAACACAAGCAGATCTCAATGACCTGACACGGGATCTAAACCTATCAAAGGAATCAGCACAGCTTCTGGGTTCTCGTCTTCGTGAGAAAAATTTGCTAGCACCTGAGACAACATTCTTTTGGTACCGAGAGCGTGAGAGAGAATTTAGACAGTTCTTCACAACCCAGAAGGACTCGTCATTAGTTTACAGCAACAACATTGCTGGTTTGATTCAATCAATGGGGCTGGACTATGTTGCTACTGAATGGAGACTGTTCATCGACTCTTCCAGCAGAAGTCTCAAGGCAGTCCTCCTTCACAACAGAAATAAATACTCTTCAATTCCAATCGGTCATTCGGTGCAAATGAAAGAAACTCATGACAACATGGATCAGCTACTGTCTGCTCTGAACTACAATGACCATGGTTGGTTGATCTGTGGAGATCTTAAGGTAGCTGGATTGGTTTTGGGACTACAGGGTGGGTACACAAAGTATCCATGCTTTTTGTGTTTGTGGGATAGTCGGGCTGATGATCAACATTTTGTCAGACAAGAATGGCCACCACGACAACGTTTGGAACCTGGTTCACACAATGTTCAGGCTCGTTCTTTTGTTGAACCAAACAAGGTCTTACTCCCACCTTTACATATCAAACTGGGACTGATGAAGAACTTTGTGAAGGCAATGGACAAGGACGGCATGGGATTTACTTTTCTTCAGCAGAAGTTTCCTCGGATCAGTCTGGAAAAGCTTAAGGCTGGCATCTTTGATGGGCCTCAGATAAGGGAACTTATGAAGGACTCAATGTTTGACGATGCACTGAATGCAGCTGAGCTGTCCGTTTGGTGGTCGCTTAAGTCAGTGATAAGAAACTTTCTAGGAAATAACCAAAGTGCAGAATACGAGAAAGAAGTCGATGAGCTCTTGAACAGCTATAAAAAATTAGGGGCTCGCATGTCAGTCAAAATGCACTTTCTACGGTCCCACTTAGACTATTTCCCTCAGAACTGTGGTGACTTCAGTGAGGAACAGGGAGAACGTTTCCACCAGGATATTCGTGTCATGGAAGAACGCTACCAAGGCCGGTGGGATGTGAACTTTCTTGCAGACTACTGTTGGTGTTTGAAACGAGACGTGGTGGCTGCCCAACACAGGAGAAAGTCACTGAAAAGGCCCTTCATCCATGATTAGATTTTCTGTAATATATCCTCTTTATCTTCTGAACTATACAAGAATTTTTTTTTTTTCGTTAGTCAAGAATTTTTTTCCAGAATTAAAGGGAATAAATAGCACTAAATGGCGTTTTTAATTATTTTTACCGCCTTGTATCTCAAAAACGTGACCTGATTGAACAAAATGAGTGTGATTTTTAGATTCTGCATAGCAAATTACCCTAGAATCAGTTATCAGATGCTTTACCTTCGAAACTTCGCAGGCCAGTGTAATTGATTACTCACTCAGAGAAGGAAAGGTACCACAAGATTGGAAAAATGCAAATATTGTACCACTATATAAAGGAGGGGACAAGGTAAATCCAACTAACTATAGACCAGTCTCCCTTACAAGTACAACAGCTAAAATATGTGAAAAAATTATCAAAAGTAGATGGATTAAACATCTGGAAGATAATAATATACAGAATATAAAAATAATTTGGATTTAGACAGATCATGTGCCACTAACTTCATTTCCTTTTATTTGAGGCTAATAGAAATAATGCAAGAAAGAGGCGGATGGGAGGATCGTGCTTTCCTAAATCTACAAAAAGCATTTAATAAAGTACCACACAAAAGGCTACTAAGAAAATTTGAAACAATAGGTGGTGTAAAAGGAAAGTTATTGAAATGGATGGAAGATTTCTTGAATGGGAGAGAAATCACAGTGGTACTTAGAGACAAAAACTCGACCTGGGAAGAAATGATAAGTTAAGTCCCACAAGGTTCTGTATTGGCTCCGATAATGTTTGCCATATATATATAAATAACATAGATGGTGTGGAATATATGAACTTCTTTGCAGATGATGCAATACTACTTAAGAAAGTAAGTATAGAGGAAGACCGTGAATCACTACAGAAAAACCTAGATAAAGTCTGGGAATGGAGTCAAAAGTGGGAAGTGAACTTCAACATTAAGAAATGTAGTATAACAGCGTTTGGAAAAAGTAAAAATAGAATATCAGGGCAATATAAAATTGGTATAGAGGAAGTAAACTTCAACATCAAGAAATGTAGTATAACGGAGTTTGGAAAAAGTAAAAATAGAATATCAGGGCAATATAAAATTGGTATATAGGAAGTAAAACAAGGTTAACTTGGAAAGTGACCTAGGAGTAATTATCAGCAAAGACACGTCATCAGACAAGCATATCAACAAAATAGTTGGAGAAACCTTCAATTTATTAAGATCAATGAAAGCAGCCTTTGACTACTTGGATGAGGATATGGTAAAGAAAATATTAGTCACACTGATAAGACCAGTACTAAAAAGAATATAAAGAAATTAGAAAGAATCCAATAAGCAACAACAAAGATGGCACCAACATTAACCTCTTCAGTACGGGCCAAAATCTTGCGGGCAGCATTAGCTGCCAGACGTACAATGTTTCGTAATAATAATGTATCATAAAAAATAGTCACCGCTTATATCAATCGTTCTCTCTTTCAACCATGAATTTTGATAACCATAGAAAATGTGATGAAGACAGTTTAGAGCAGGGGTTCCCAAACTGGGGGAAATTTGAAGCTACCAGGGGGGAAATAATCATACTACCTACAAACTAAAAAAATCTCAGATGAATTTTCTCATGTCTGAGAGAGAGAGAGAGAGAGAGAGAGAGAGAGAGAGAGAGAGAGAGAGAGAGAGAATGCCTGTGTATCAGTATATATCACTTGTTTGCGAAAACGTCGTCATAACTCAAAAAACTGAATTTTTGAGTTATCTATACAGACATATTCATCTTCAAACACGGATTTTTTTGGTAACAGTGTCACATCTGTAGCTCAAAAATTGACCGCTAGGGAGTGCTAAATGTCCCAACGACATAACCTTACATGTTCCAACTTGTTCCAACAAATATTTTAGAATTAGTAAAGATTATGATTGTTTCAACTTCTATAAACTTTAGAGGCATATTTGATGCTCCAAAAAATGTTCCACCTATGGTGTTTGAGGGCTTTTTATAATATTGAGAGCGTTTTGAAACTTTAAAATGCCTCTCCTGAAAAATTCGATATTTTGAGTTATGACGACATTTTCGCAAACAAGCGATATGTACATTTGAAAAATAAATTAGTAAATAGTCACAGTGCATTTTAACTACTCTTTCCCTCATACACATGAAGGGGGGAATCTGGATGGTTGAACTGGGTGCAGGGGGGAAATGACAGAAAAAAGTTTGGGAACCATTGGTTTAGAGAGTATGTCATTACACAGGGGCAACTACAATAAATATAATCAAGACGCCGATATGGCAGCCTCGCGTATCCACTTGCTCCTCATGCCGCCTATGTATGCAGCACCGTATGGAAGGGGTTAAATTGGCATATGAACAACGATTGTCCAAAGTGGAACTACCAACCCTGGAACAAAGAGAAAGAGGAGATCTACTGACCATTTACAGAATTATGAAAGGGATGGAAGTCCTCAACAGAGATGATTCATTAAAGTGGGATAAGAGAAAAAAAAAACATGAAAAGAAACTCAAAAAGGATAGTTACAGAAGGGATCTGAAAAAGAATAGTTTCCCACACAGAATGGTAGATATCTGGAACAAACTGGATGAGGTAACAGTGTGTGCAAAAACTATACAAGAATTTATGAACAAATGAGATGCTGAAAGATACAAAGACAAGTCACTATGATCATAATTCTTTTCCTATATAATACAACTAGGTAAGTACAATCTCCTCTTAGCATCCATTCCTAAATGTTTATTTCTCATTACTTTTTTTAATCCACCTAGACATTTACTTGCTTCTCTCAATCTACATTCTACCTCCACTCTTCCCTTTCCTGCCATATTTGCACCCAAGTATCAAAAGTTATTCACTTCCTCCAGTCTCTCTCCCTTAATACTCACTTCCAGTCTGCTGCCACTTTCTCCCCTTGTACATCTCATCCCATTACTTTTATCCACATTTTTCTTTAACTTCCTTCTTTCGCACACCTTCCCAAACTCTGACACTAACTTCCTCAATCTCTCCTCTGATCCTGCCAGAAGTGCAATGTCCTCAGCAAACAACTAGCTTTTCTCCAACTTTACTCCATTTTCTTTAACCATCTCCAATCCCCAACCCATTACCCGTGCATTTACCTCTCACACCACCCCATCCATGTATACATTGAACAGACAAGGCAACATAACATATCCTTAACGAACTCCCACCTTTATGTCAAACCACTCACTTTCTCCATTTCTGATTGTAACACAAGCTCTACTACTCTCATACAAACTCTTGACTGCTCTTAAATACTTTCTTCCCATCCCGTATATCAGCAATACCTCCCACATTGCCTTCCTGTCTCCCCTGCCATAAGGCCTTTCCAAACCTACAAATATATAAAGGCTCAAAAAACATCCTTACCTTTTCCTAGAGCTTTTCCATATATATATATATATATATATATATATATATATATATATATATATATATATATATATATACATATATATATATCCCAATTACCCTTTTACCCCATCCATCCATCTCATCCTTGGTCGCCCCCACCTCCATGTTTACTCCTTCTACCTCTGCCTTCCACACCTCTTTTACTAATCTTTCTACACTCATTCTTTCCATGTGTCCAAACTATCACAATACTCTTTCATCAACCCTATCTCCCAACTCCCTTTCCACTCTCGTTCTCCTCCTCACCTCCTCATTTCTCACTCTGTCCAGCCTAGTAACCCCTATCATACTTCTCAGGCACCTCACCTCAAATACATGAACCACTAAGCAGTCAACAGCATCAACTAGAGCTCCATAGGCTACCGAATAAGATGAAAATTCTCAATAGTGCAAGGAGAGCAAGAGGCCTAGACTGTATTGAGTGGGAGGGGGAGCACTTGTGGTTGCCCAAAATGATCTAAAACAGTGCTGCTAGTACTGTCTATTGAGAGAAAATGCAACAAAATCAAGAAGGATCAACTGAAAGTGGCGATGATTTTGAACTGAATATTGACACAAATGCAGATCCCTCTGGAGGTGCTAAACTGAAACTTAATGTAAGCAGAGGCCTAGAAATGCCTAGAGGCCCACTAAGGCTAAGTATTGATGACCCTTTCTCTGGATTTGGTAAGTACAAATGAAGAAATTTGAGTTGAATCATGTGATCGATGCCAGCTTTCTTTCACTTCATGTGTGAAGGAACAACTCTCAAAAGGCCCTTCAGCCAGGCACTCAGGGACATTGCTAGCCAGGCATTTTATTGACCATTTGTCAGGAAAGGGCCAAGGTGACAGACAAGCCCTATAAACTTTGTAGTGTCCCATTTCATGAAGCTAGACACCCGGCTGCATAGATGCCTGGGAAAAGTTCACATCTTGGGACTGGCCCAATGAATCTCACATTTAGATATATTTTTCTTACTGGCAACCCTCAAGAGTGCCACCATTTCATACATGACCTTTCTGGCAACCCTCTCAAGGGGGCTGCCCCTTTTGTACATTTTGTGTATCTATATAGGAATGTCTAGCAACCTTAGGAGGAGTTTTCCTTTGGACTTGCTAGCAGTTTTTGTATCAGAGCAGGACTAACCATTAAACTGGTTAAACAAAACCAAATTTGGTTCCTCCTCAAACTGGCCTCCAACAGGTAGTGGGAGTGAAGGGATTCGAACCTATGAAGCACCCTCTGAAGACAAACTCTCTAAGACAACAGCCAGTTTCATCATAAAGGAACATAGCCATCTACAATTAAGGGAAAGTAAGGCCCTCCCAAGAAAATGCTCTATGACAACAGCACATTTCAACACAGAGGAACATAGCCATCTACCTGGCAAGCTTTACATCAGAGCACCACTTGATTGCTTGCTTCGTTAAATTCTATGCTGTTCACCAGCAACCCACAACACCCGCCACCACCACTGAGACGAATCGGATAAACAACCCCTCTTCGCTGCATCACCCAGCTCTCCCAAGAGACACCACATGAGACAACACCTTCTCGCTGCTTCACCCAGCTACCCAACGAGCATTGTGACCACCCAATGCAACCCTCACTCAACTGCCCAACAACCAACGTGACCACCCAACGCCACCCTCGCCCAGCTGCTCAATGAGCGACGAGATACACAATCTCCCTTCCTATTTTTCTTAACCAAACATATATATATTGTACATTTATATATATATATATATATATATATCTATATATATATATATATATATATCTATATATATATATATACATATAAAAGTAATCAACTCTCATGTACAAAATACCAATTCCTCCCATTGTTGGCAGCAGTGCACCTCACTGCAAACTCAACCAACGGCACCCTTCACTACAGCCCTCCACCCCCCTCCATACATCATGGGTAAGTAGATATTTTTCCGTTCTCAGTGCCACCTAGGAGCAAAACAGTCTCCACACATCTTATTTCATACATAAATGGGTCTGAACCCACCTTTGACTTGACAGATAGACCCTGGACAAAGATGCTCTGCGAAAAATTCAAATACACAAGACATGACCACTCCTTCTAGCAATTCGTCACAAGGTGCACTCACGTTGCCAAACACCATGATCACACAAAACCTTATCACAGTCATCAAAGACATTATGCCTCTTCAATGGCAGGAACATTCCTGTACACAAGTTCCTCACTAAGGTTGATTCATAGATAATACGAAGAAAAGGCACTGATGACAAAACAAAAATACCCATTTTAACAGCTAAAATTTATGTTATCATCTCTCCCTTCACTGGTATCATCATCATCTTTGATATTCAGCATAGCATGCACATGTGTGCACGCACATAGACATAGTGCAAGAAAGAAATGGATGGGCTGATTGTGCATTCCTAGACTTGCAAAAAGCCTTTGACAAAGTACCACACAGAAAACTACTAAAAAAACTGGAACACATAGGAGGAATACAGGGAAACCTACTAAAATGGATAGAGGACTTTCTGACTGGTAGAAAGATGAGAGTAGTGCTCAGAGAAAAATATTCAGACTGGAAAGAGGTGATCAGTGGAGTACCGCAAGGATCTGTGCTGGCACCAATAATGTTTGCTATCTATATGAATGACATGGATGAGGACATGAACTGCTACATGAGCTTCTTTGCCGATGACGCCAAACTGCTAAGGAAAATAGAAACTGATGAGGACTGTGAAGCACTGCAAGAAGACCTAAATAGGGTATGGAACTGGAGTCAGAAATGGGAAGTGGACTTTAATACTAAGAAGTGTAGCATAATGGAGTTTGGAAAAAGCAAAAACAGAATATCAGGAAAATATAAAATTGGAACCAAAGAAGTAAAGAAAGTAGGATCCGAAAAAGATTTGGGAGTAATTATCACGAACGACTTGTCCTATGATATACAGATTAACAAAATTGTCGGGGAGACTTACAACTTGCTAAGATCAATAAAAGTGGCGTTTACATACTTGGACGAAGACATGATGAAAAAAATATTGGTTACATTGATAAGGCCTAGATTAGAGTATGCAGCGACATTGTGGTCCCCCAGTACCAAAAAGAATATAAAGAAAATAGAAAGAATCCAAAGAGCAGCTACAAAAATGGCACCTGCACTTGCAAACCTATCATACGAAGAGAGATTGGCTAAACTGGAGTTACCGACACTGGAGCAAAGAAGAGAGAGAGGTGACCTATTGACCATCTACAGAATCATGAAAGGCACAGAGGTACTCGATAGTGAGAACTTACTTAACTGGGACAAAAGAAACACAAGAGGACATGGAAAGAAAATAAAAAAACATAGCTATAGAAGAGAACTGAAGAAAAACAGTTTTCCTCATAGAGTTTTGGACACTTGGAACAAACTGGACAATGAAATAGTATGCGCAAAAACCATTCATGAGTTTAAAAACAAACTAGACACTGCAAGATACAAAGGCGGGACAACACGAGCATAGCTCCCCTTCCCGCAAAATACAACTAGGTAAATACAACTAGGTAAATACACATAGGCTACAACTTGGTACTCCGATGACGTCACCGATCTCCCAAGGGACGGTTCATTATTCAAGTGACAGCTCACCAACTTTTCCAGATGATGCCCTTTTGATGAAAAATAGATTCTCTGCATTTCACATCAAGCCTCTATTCGCACAAAGGAACACATGCGTGGACAAAGGTGAATTCGGTGTCTCTCACCTTCGCTCAAGTCCACGCAAAGAAACTTTTCTCCTTTTTTATAATATGGCAATAGCCTACTGTACCATGTTTGGCAACCCTCTGAGTCTTGAACAGATTTTGCTGTGTACTCATAAAGCAGAAAGCTGTCGGACTTAGTAAAGTCAAGAAGACCTCCCGAGTTTACTTCTCCACTAAATGTAGTGTTAACTTACAACCTACACTCTGGTGGCCAGCAGAGGGATATGAACCTACACTAAACTCTACAGCAGTGGACATCAAAGCAGCAGTGCAACACTAATTCCTTTGAAGCACCAACACTCTTCGCTGCATCACCCACCCTCTCAATGCCACTCCAAAGCAAACAATTCAACAATAGTGGCTTCCATCTTTGCTGAAGCATTTTACATATGAGGCAATCCCTCATAACTGTACCGTCCACCATCCAACTATAAAGTGAAGCCCTACTTACATGCTGATTCCTCTTAGCTCCATTGTCCACCATCCAACTACGAAGCCAATCCCTAATTCTACACTGTGCATCCTACAACATCTACGACAAGAAATCCCCCTCTGAGACATTCCTCCAGTACCTACTATGAGAAATCCCCCTCTGAGACATTCCTCCAGTACCTACTATGAGAAACCCCCCCCCACAGTATTCTCCAACATCCATGATGTCTGTTGCCTCCACCACATAAGCAGAGATGCATTCTCCAGTATCCACGATGCCCGCTGCCTCCACCATATCAACACAGACATTGGACACCCTTCTCCACCATTGTACGAGTCAGATCATCCACCCCCTTCTCCAACATCGCATCATGCTCCACACAATCACCTCTACACACCAATGATCATCACGGCATCTACAATCCAACACTCCCCCCACCCCCTGCATCTCACTATGCAAGATCTACCCACTATTTTCTTTTATTGCTTCATATTCCAACACATCCTGATTACATATTTTCTAACTCATTTCTCACAACCATTTACTAATTGTTCCCTGTTTCCAGCAGTGCATCTTTCCATCGAATGTGTCCAAAGCCTTCTCTGACTCAACATACAGACCCTATACATGAAGCCAAGCTACATTTACACCAACCATGTCCCCACCTTCTACTTCAAACTCTTCAGAAAATTCACCTCCTATTCACAACACCATGACAACACAAAATCTCATCACAGTCATCAAGGATGAGACAACATTACCACTCTTCAATGGCAGGAACATTCCTCTACACAATTTCCTCATTGAGGTGCACTCAGAAATACTAAGTAAGACTGTCATAGATGACAAAGCAAAGATATCCAACTTAACATCCAAAATAGACAAGCATGGAACATTAGCTGATGTCATTCAGTCTGACTTATTTGAGGAAACACATTCATTTGATCAATTTGTAGAACAATTTAAAAAGTCATTTGCTGCTTTTGAGCCACTTGGAGCACTTTCCCCCTATACTCTTTGGCAAAAACTTACAATCATGGCCCACACACCACTAAAGAAAAGGCAGTCAAAATAGCTTCAGCATTTAAGAGTGAATTCAGAGAAAGCCTCAAAAACTCACTGTATCTCAGACAACACAATTTCATTGGAAAACTTAGTCTCCTTCATTGCATACTTTTGTCTTCTCTCACAGTTACACCCACACTCCAGAAAGCCAGCACCATTACATTTACACCAGGTATCACATTAGGCAAATTCCCCAGGAAATTATCTGACATGGACCAAGTTATTACTCAGATACAAAACCAGTCAGCACCCATAACACCCAAACACATGATAGTACAGGTCACATGGTTGCCCTCACATAACACGAGATCAAGAAATACATCACGTGCACAAGATCGCCCACGTCAACGCTATCCTTCAAGAACACGAATGTTTTGTACATATTACCACAAACCAGGACACCTCGTTGACGTGTGTTATCACAGATACCTGTTTCCACACAAGTGATTGTTGCTATGTGCTGCTAGCATGGAGACAAAACAGACCAGAATCCCAGATCACTCTCATGTTAGACATCCATGTAACACATCTGTTAGACACTCACATAACACATCTCCCTTGTGACTACAGAATAAAAAGACTCGGTGCATCCCAAGATATTCAATCTGCAACTCTACTGGTACATACCCTGGATATTGCAGATATGTCTTCGGATTCTTTAACTTTCAATGCTAAGTCTAGTAACACCAAAGTGAAAATATTTCTCAACACGGGTTCCCCAGTTAACATCATGTCACTACACAGTTTCCACACTGAAACAAAACGTGTCACCATTCTGAGTGGTTCTTCATTACTTCTATGGTATATTCTTTTACCCATTGTGTCATTGTATGTTCTATAGACAAGTAATACATTTCCCCATAGATCCTCTCTGCCTTTCACTGTTATCACTTCCCAACAGATTTCTTTGCAGTTAAAATCTCCAATAAGTACCGGGTTTCCTCCAATCTATCAGAATCTCATTTAATAAATGCCTTGTATCTTCTAAAAAAATTAATACTCACTCTCTTTCCAAGATACCATTTTTGGGGGCGCATAAATTACAAACTTTCTACTTTTCATGTCGCTACAACTTTTATCATGATCATTTCCACGCTGTTTTTACCCTCTGTAACCTTCGTCACATTTAAGTTTTTCCTAGTCAAAAACATGACTCCTCCACCCGGTTTCTCATCACTATTTTTGACCCAATGATTATATGTTCTATATTCAACACTATTCAGTGGTAATGAACCCCTTAATTTCATCTCCACAATTCCCATTATGTCTGACTTTTCTTCTGGAGGCATTCTCTGCTAAATCAACCAAATTTTTTTTAACACCCTCATCTCTAAGATTTTGATGAAATATGTCAACCGGGCCGTGGGATCGTTGATTGTACCCGGTCCATCAGGGAGCAAGGACGGAAGAACACGGTTACGATTGTACATACGGGTAGTAACGATGTAGGTAGGGTGAGATCAGAGGAGCTTGTTCGGAATTACAAGGTCCTCCTTCAGGAGATGAAGGAACGTGGGAGCCGTCACGTAGTCTGTGGGATCCTCCCGAGGATCTACGCAGGTTCGTGTTGGAACAGTAGAGCCATAGGGATCAATGATAGGATATCGCAGTTGTGCACACAATTGGGATACCACTTTCTTGATCCTTGGTATCTCTTTTCTAGGCGCCATGACCTTTACGCTTCTGATGGGATCCACCTTACCCGCAGAGGCAAAGATGTTCTTACAAACCTCATTGTGGGAGTTTGTAATGAACTAGCTCCTTTTTTAGGGTAGAAGGCCAAAGGGAAGGGGAAATAGAATGTACTTGGGAAAACAGTGTAGAGTATAGCATTAATGTAGAACAATGTACCAGTATAGGACAAAATATAATTTTAGGATATAATGTCGCTAGAGGACGAAATGTCACATTAGGATATAATGTCATAGGACAAAATGTCACTATGGGATATAATGACAGTGGAGGACAAAAAATCACGATGGGAAGTAATGATAGTGGAGAACAAAATATCACGATAGGATGTAATGATAATGGAGGAGAAAATATCACGGTAGGATATAATGTCATTGAAGGCCAAAATGTAATTTTAGGAAGGGATACCGGACAGAATGTCAATGAAGGCCAAAATATCATGATAGGATGTAATATCGCTAGAGGACGAAATGACACATTAGGATGTAATGTCTTAGGACAAAATGTCACAATGGGATGTAATGACAGTGGAGGACAAAAGATCACGATGGGAAATAATGATAGTGGAGAACAAAATATCACGATAGGATGTAATGATAATGGAGGAGAAAATATCACGGTAGGATATAATTTCAGTCAAGAACAAATTATAATTTTAGGAAGAGATACCGGACAGAATGTCAATGAAGGCCAAAATATCAAGATGGGATGTAATGACAGTGGAAGACAAAATATCACGATGGGATGTAATTATAGTGGAGGAAAAAATATCACGGTAGGATATAATGTCACTGGAGGACAAAATATAATTTTAGAAAGGGATGCCGGACATAATGTCACTGAACGACGGGAGGCCGGCGTGAATCACGGTGACGTAGGGGGACAAAATGTACAAAATAGATCGGATGACCGTAATCGACCAGATGTCCGTGATGGGGGAAATGTTAATTTTGATAGGAGAAATGTTAATGAGATATTGAATGTCAATGAAGGACCAAATAATAATAATATAGAACAAGGCATAAATAAAAAACAAAATGATAATATAAGACATGATATTGAAACTCAAAATGTGTCAAAAAGAAATAATCAGGAGTTTCTTAAAACTATGTACTTTAATGCTCGTAGTATTAGGAACAAATTTCAAGAAATACAGGCGTATGTCAAAAGCGAAAATCTCGATATGATAGGAATAACTGAGACATGGTTAAATGGTACAGAGTTCGAAGCTGAATTTAATATTGCGGGATTTAAACACTTTCATCAGGATAGAAACCACAAGAAAGGTGGGGGTGTTCTATTGTACGTTAAAAACAATGTTCATGCTTGTGTTTTAGAGAAAGTGAAACAGGATGCATATGACAGTTTGTGGGTTGAGTTAACCCGAACAAATGGACAGAAAATGAATATAGGTGTAATATATAGGCCAAAGACATTATCATTAGCAGACGACAAACTGTTATTTCAAGAACTGTCTAGTTTCTGTAACCGGGATTTATTGATAATGGGTGATTTCAATTTTACTGACATTGATTGGATGACCCTTGAACATGGCCATATAGGTAGTCGCTTGATTGATTTTCTTGGTGACAATTACTTAATTCAGCATGTAAAAGAGCCCACAAGATATGGAAACTTACTCGATTTATTGATCACTAGCCGCGAAAGCATGGCAACTGATGTAGAAGTCGGTGAATCTGTTGCAAATAGCGATCACAACTTAGTCAGATTCAAACTCCTAAACAATTTTAGAATAGATACTTGTGCTTCTAAAATACCCGATTTCAGTAAAGCTCAGTTCATAGAACTACGTCAGGAGCTTCAGCTTACAGATTGGGAGGAAAAATTAAACGAAAGGCCTGTAGATCAGATGTGGGAAATATTTCAAAATACGCTCACTAAGATGATTCAAACTTACATTCCTTTTAAGGACAGACGTCCCCCAAATCAGGCTCGCCCAAAGTGGCTCGACAAAGAAACTGAAAAAAGTATTGCTAAAAAGAGACAGGCTTATAAGAAATATAAGTGCTCGGGTGCATCTAATGACTATGAAAGTTATGTATCAATACAGAGAGATTTAAAAAAGACAATAAGAAAAAGAAAACGACAATACGAAATGAACATCGCTGAGAAATCCAAAGAGAATCCCAAAGAATTCTATAGTTACATTAGAGATAAAAAGGTTGTTAGGAATCACATTGGTCCACTATTATCTGCTGACGGTCAACTTGAATATTCAAATGAAGGAATGTGTAATCTCTTAAACAATTATTTTAGCTCGGTATTCATAAACGAAACACCTCAAAGTGAATTCCAAACTGAAACCTGTGAAAAGTCTGGGGTAAACTTACTCACTACGGTAAATATAACAAAAGAAACAATTAAAAGGTGTATAGACAAACTCAAAGTTAATAAAACACCAGGGCCTGACGGTTGGCATCCAAGAATCTTAAAGGAAATTAAAAATGAGATTGTTGTTCCATTAGAAATTATTTTCAAGAAATCCATCATATCCGGAGATGTCCCAAGAGAATGGAAGCTAGCTAACGTTACTCCCATATTCAAAAAAGGTGACAAAAAGAAACCAAATAACTATAGGCCTATTAGTTTGACTTCGATCGTAGGAAAAGTAATGGAAACTATCATCAGAGATGCTATCGAATATCATTTAGAAAGTAACCGTTTGATAAATGATAGCCAACATGGTTTCAGACGGAAACGTTCTTGCGTGACTAACTTACTCGAATTCTACAACACAGTTATCTCGAATTATGACAAAAGAAACAATATAGATTTAATATATCTAGACTTTGCAAAAGCTTTTGATACCGTCCCACACGAAAGACTACTTACTAAATTAGCTTTGCATGGAATAAGTGGTAGCCTATTAGGTTGGACTAGTAATTGGTTGAAAGGTCGAAAACAGAGAGTTGTTTTAAATGGAAAAACGTCTGGATGGAAAAGTGTTGCAAGTGGAGTTCCTCAGGGTTCCGTTCTTGGGCCACTTCTATTCATAGTATATATAAATGATATAGACCATGGACTAAAATCTACTGTCTCCAAATTTGCTGATGATACAAAACTGTGCGGAGTGGCAAATGATCACTCAAACCAATTAGATATTCAAGAAGATTTAGATAAATTACAGCAATGGTCTGAAAAGTGGCTAATGAAATTTAACACAAGTAAATGCAAGGTAATGCACATAGGTAAAAATAACAGCAAGTACGATTACAAGTTATTTGGAAATTCGTTAACAAAAGTGGATAGTGAAAAAGATCTCGGCGTAATTATCAGTAACGACCTCAAATCATCCAAGCAGTGTATTTCAGCCTCTGAGAAAGCAAATAAGATTCTGGGATTGATTGCGCGATCTTTTGATTTCAAAAGTCCATCACTCATTAACAAGCTATATAAATCGATAGTTCGTCCACATTTGGAATATGCTGTTTCCGTATGGTCACCGAATCTCATTAAAGACATTGACAGACTGGAAAAAGTACAACGGCGAGCCACAAAACTGATTCCAAATATCAAAAATAAATCATACGAAAATCGACTTAAGCACATGAATCTGTTTTCCCTAAAAAAGCGTAGACTCAGAGGTGACTTGATACAGGTCTTTAAGATTTTAAAGGGAATTGACAACATCAAAAGTGACCAAATTTTCACATTGAATGAGAATCAGACAAGAAACAATGGTCTCAAACTGTCCGGAAATAGATTCAATTTGGAAGTAGGTAGAAACAACTTTGCCAACCGTGTAGTTAATGAATGGAATAAACTTCCTGCACCGGTAGTGCAATGTAGTTCAGTTCGAAGCTTTAAGAATCATTTAGATAAATACCTAAGTAAGATGCTGTAATTATTATAATTAATGTTATATTATTTATTTTTGTTTTGTTATAATTTGTCTGTCTGATTTTCATTTATTATTAGTTATATGTCAATTTATTATCATTTACTATTTACCTGTTTGTTTGTTATTCAACTATACCAATGCATTTATTTATGCATTTTAATTGTTATTTACATTGTTATAGTTTTAATTTATTATTAATATGATTTTTTTTTTTTTTTTTTTTTTTTTTTTTTTTTTTTTTTTTTTTTTTTTTTGCATCCGACCTAGATATGGATCAAAAGGTCTCCTGTCGGCATGCTTTGCCTTTGTAATCCTTTGTAATCCTTTGTAAATCATAGGTCCTGAATCCATTTCATAATTTTTTAGATTAATCAGACAAACGGTTCAAAAGATATGACCTTGGGAAATTTGAGGTCACATGTGAGGTCATATGTTTTCAGTGACCCATAACTTGGTTAACCACTTCCATACGGTGACGCCTACATCGGCGGCATGAGGAGCAAGTGGGTACTCGATGATGCCGACGTCAGCATCTTGATTATATTTATTGTAGTCGTACCTACGTAATTTCAATTCTCTCTAAACTGGCTTCATCAATTTTCTATGGTTATCAAAATACACGGGTGAAAGAGAACGAACGATTGAGCACTGACTTTATTTTTTATAATGTGATTATTGTGATGCAACATCGCACGTCGGGCAGCTAATGCTGCCCGACGTGCGATGTGCCCCGGAGTGAAGAGGTTAACCACTTCAGTACGGATCTTAAATCTCGCGGCAGCAGCCAATGCCAGCCGTATGACGTAACGTAATAATATTCGCATAATAAAATATAGTCACCGCTTATATCGATCGTTCTCTCTATCACCCGCAAATTTTGAAAACCACAGAGAATGGGATTCAGGGCGCATTTGGGAGAATGTAAAAACACAGGGGCGACTGCAATAAATATAATCAAGACACCGATATGGCAGCGTCACGAATCCACTTGCTCCTCATGACGCCTATGTGTGCGGCACCGTATGGAAGGGGTTAATAATGATCAGAATTGGATATATGTATATATATTTAGAATCAGAAAAAAAAAAAGAATTCAAATATACAGGTTTTAAAACTCTAAATTGAAAAATAAATAAGTTATACAAAAAACAATATTTGAGGTCGCAATTTGACCTCCAGGGTATCAAATGAGAATTTTTTATAGATGTAAAAAATGAAGGCAGAGGCATTAGCTATTAGAATCAGCAAAAAAAAAGTTTGTGTATTTTTCATGAAACTAACCTATAAGTGAACACCATATTCCTAAGTCTGGCATAAATTCTACCTATTTTTCCACACTTTAGCTCATATTTTGACATATAGATTTTTTTATATATATAAAAGCAAAGACAGGTACCTTAGCAATGAGAAACAATCATAAAATCCAAAGCGTATGTTGGTAAGCTATGAGAAACAATTAACAGTGTTGCTAAACAGCCTGTTGAAACAAGTTGCTACTTGTCTAATTTTAGCATCCTTGTCCACAGGTTAGTACAGTTGCAGCCATATAACTGGGTGGTTGGTGGGTATGGTGCTCTGATCCATCGTGACTCAAGGCTCAAAACATGGGTATATTTTCTAAAAAAAAAAAAAAAAAAAATATTATGTCATCTAATTGATTTTCCTGTATTCATATCTTTCCAGATTATATCACAATGGTTTGACATTTGAAATATTGCCAGGATCCAATTAAAAAACAAAAAACGCATAACAATCAATCTTAGAAAAGTGACAGATAAACTTGTTGAAAAATGTGATGGTAGACTGAAAAAAAGACTCATTGTTGTGTGTGAACTGTTGGAAAATTATAATGAAAAACCCCACTGTACTTAGTACCACTGAAAACAAGTCTGATCAAGATTCAAGTGAACCATGTGCTATTGACAGTGATTTGAGTAACATGTCTCCAATTAAAGATGTGAAAAGTGACAGTGATTGCTTCATAGCGGAAAATCCTTCAACCTCAGTTCTTGCACCCCTGAACAAGGAAGAGCTGATGGTGTATCCCATCTCAAGTGGCATTGGAGAAAAGAAAAGAATAAGGAAAGGTCATATTTCTAATGAACCTAAAATACTTGGTGACCACGAGAGTATGTTGGGTGTATTTACAACAAGGAAGTTTGGTATGGAATTTTGGAAGAATACTGTGAAGAGTTTGATGATTTCATAGTGAACTTTCTACACCCTTCTGGGTCATCAGGAACAAGTTCATATTATTATCCCTCAAACAAGAATTCATGTGCTGTGCCAGGACATCATATATTATCTGTAATAAGTTGTCCTAGCAAAGGAGGAGGCAGCAGAATTCAATACATTTTTCCCAAAAAAGAAATTGATGAAAGCATTGCAAATGCAAGACTGGTGTTGGCTAGCACATGAATCCTTAAAGTAGGTGAACATTGTTCTTTGTCATATATATTATTTTCAGTGCAGGTTAACAGTAATATAAGTTTCATTTCTTATATTCTTGGTGTTTGCCAACCTCAAATCTAAGGACTAAGATATTACAATTCCTGGAATATATATGCAATTTATAACTTTAGTGTTTTCTTAAATGACATGGAAAGTACCAACAATGATTTTTTATTTTGTTCACTTGTAAATTAGTTACATAAAAAGTACTAACATTACCAAACATTTTATGATTGTTTCTCATTGCTAATAATTCTTTGTTTTTATATCTATAAAAAAAAATCTATATGTCAAAACATGGGCTTAAGTGTGGAAAAATAGGTAGAACTGACACCAGACTTATGAATATGATCATTTATAGGTTAGTTTTATAAAAAATAATTACATAAACAAACTTTTTTTTGTTGATTCTTATAGCTAATGCCCTTGCCTTCATTTTTTACATCTATAAAAAAATTCTCATTTGATACCCCAGAGGTCAAATTGTGACCTTAAATTTTGTTTTTTGTATAACTTTTTTTTCATCCTAGAGCTTTAAAACCTGTATATTTGAATTCCTTGGCTTTTTCTGATTCTAAATATATATACATATATGCAATTCTGATCATTATTAACCAAGTTATGGGTCACTGAAAACATATGACCTCACACGCGACCTCAAATTTCCCGAGGTCATATCTTTTGAACCGTTTGTCCAATTGATCTAAAAATTTCAGAAATGGATTCAGGGCCCACAATTTCCCTCTATACTAAATTTCAGCAAAATCTGAGAGATGATGGTGTTAAGCACTGGTTGATCTGACAGAGAATGTCCCTCTGACAGGTAATCATTTAGTTTATTTAATCCTGAGATCAATCTATGTTAGTATAAGCCACTCTTAATTTATTTCCTTCATTTTGCTTTCTGTTCCTTTCCTTTCCCTTACCATACCAATAGAACTCCTTTTTTCTCTCCGTTCTTTTTGCATTTTTCTTTAGCTTCAGCTCTTAGTATCTTCTCTCTTTCTCTTTCCTCAACATTTTCTCTTTTTATCCATATATTGTGACAGTGTTCACTTTTTGCTAACTTTCCTGATTTTGCTAATATGTCTTCTGTTACCATTTGTGACCTTAATTTTATCTTTAGTGGTCAATTTCTTTCTTTTCTGTAATATCCCATTCTATACACTTCATCTATTTCCTTTTCTATTTCTTGATCTCCATCTTGTACTTCTTTTATAATTGTTCTTGTTATTTCTTTCTCTTTTTCTCTCAAGTACCTAACCTGACCGCATTTTTCCTTTAGTCTATATACAGGAGTCCCTCAAATAATGCGGGGGTTAGGTTCCTGAAATTACCACATATGACCAAATCCGCGTATGCTGACTTTCCATATTAAATACCGAGAACCGTATGTATGTGAATGTGTACATGTGTGTGTGTGTATTTACCTAGTTGTATTTTACGGGAAGGGGAGCTATGCTCGTGGGTTCCCGTCTTCATATCTCATTTTATCTAAACTATTTTTAAATTCATGTATTGTTTTTGCACACACCACTTTCTCATCTAACTTGTTCCAACTGTCTATTACTCTGTGAGGAAAGCTGTTCTTTTTCAAATCTCTTCTATAGCTGTCTTTTTTTATTTTCTTTCCGTGTCCTCTAGTATTTCTGTCATCCCATTTTATCAGATTCTCTCTGTCAGTAATTTCTATGCCTTTCATGATTCTGTAAATAGCTATCAAATCTCCTCTCTCTCTTCTTTGCTCTAGTGTCTGTAGTTCAAGTTTTTGTAGTCTCTCTTCATATGATAGTTTTGAGAGTGTTGGCGCCAATTTTGTAATTGCTCTTTGTATTCTTTCAAGTTTTTTTATGCATTTTTTTTTGTACTTGGTGACCATATCGTTGCTGCATATTCCAATCTTGGTCTTATCAGGGTGATTAGGATTTTCTTCACCATTTCTTCATCCAGGTATGTAAATGCAACTTTGATTGTTCTTATTAGATTATAAGTTTCTCCAAAAATCTTATTTATATGTTTCTCAGGTGACATATTATTCATAACAATGACTCCCAGGTAATTCTCATTTTCTACTTTTTTTATTCCTTCTTCTCCCAATTTATATGCTCCTGTTATTCTGTTTTTGCTTTTTCCAAATTCCATTATACTACACTTTTTTGTATTGAACTCCATCTCCCACTTCCTACTCCATTCTTGTACTTTATTTAGATCTCTCTGTAGTGATTCACAATCTTCTTCAGTTTTCACTCTTTTCAGTAGTTTTGCATCATCTGCAAAGAAGCTCATATAGCTTTCTATTCCTTCATCCATATCATTAATATATATAGCAAACATTATTGGGGCCAGAACTGTTCCCTGCGGAACACCGCTTATTATTTCATCCCATTTTGAGTGCTGATTTCTTATCACTACTCTCATTTTTCTTTCTTGCAAAAAGTCCTCCATCCAATTTAGTAGTTTGCCCTGTATTCCTCCTTCAGTTTCTAATTTCTTAAGCAACTTCTTATGTGGTACTTTGTCAAAAGCTTTCTTTAGATCTAAAAATGCACAGTCCGCCCATCCATCTCTTTCTTGTATTATATCTATTAGCCTTGAATAGAAACATATTAAATTGGTGACGCATGATCGTCCTTGTCTGAATCCAAATTGCCTTGGATTTAACACTTTATTTTTTTCTAAATATTTTACCCATCTACTTTTGATAATTCTCTCACAAATTTTTGCTATTGTACTTGTTAGAGAGACTGGTCTATAGTTTGTAGGTTCTTCTTTATTTCCTCCTTTATATATAGGTACTATATTTGCTTTTTTCCAATCTTCTGGAATTTTTCCTTCTTTCAAGGAACTATTTAGTATGCTATGTATTTTGTCTGCCAGTTCATTCCTGCATTCTTTCAGTATCCAGTTTGCTATTTCATCTGGTCCATGCGATTTTCTGACATCAAGATTACTCAAGTGTGTTAATATTTCATTCTTTGTTACTTCTATTTCTTCCATAGGGGGGACTTTCTCTTTCCAATCACTCTCTTCAGGTTGTATGTTCTCCCTTGTAAACACTGATTTAAAATGTTTGTTCATAATTTCCGCCATTTCCATTTACTCAGTGTATTCAACTCCCTCCTGTCTTAATTTCTCCAAGTCTTGTTTGTTTTTCAGTTTATTGTTTACAAATCTGTAGAATAGTTTTGGTTGATCTTTACACTTTTCTATGATATCTTTTTAATATTTTCTCTTTTCCTCTCTGCACATTTGTACATATTCATTTCTATAACCAGTATATATTTTCCATTTTTCAGGTCTTCTGTCTTTTTTCCATCTGGTCCAGGCTTTGTCTCTTTTGTCTTTTAACTCCCTACAGCTTTTGTTGTACCAGCATTTTACATATTCTTTTTCTTGTTTTTGTCTTGGGACATACTTTTCCACTCCTTTTTTGTAAATTTTTGTCAAAATATTCCATTTCTCTTCTACTGTTGTTTCTTCTTTGTATATTTCTTCCCAGTTTTCCTTTTGAAAGAATTCTCTTATTTTATCAAAGTTTGTTTTTTCATACATCATTCTTCCTTTTCTGTATTGTTCATTTCTTTTCATATATTTTTCTTCATTAAGTTCCAGTTCAATCAATATGTGGTCACTTTTACTTATTGGTGTTTTATATTCAATTTTGTCCACTATTCTAGGTTCGGATGTAATTACTAGGTCTAGTCTCGATGGTTCTTCTTCATTTCTATACCTAGTGTTCTCCTGTATCCATTGTGTCATTGTATGGTCAGTAACTATCTCAAGTAGAGCGTTTCCCCATGAGCCGTCTCCACCCTTTACTGTCATTTCTTCCCAACAGATTTCTTTGCAATTAAAGTCGCCCATCATAACTATTTTTCCTCCCTCTTCCATTATCTTGTTTAATGTTATCTTTGTGTCCTCTAACATACTTTTATGTTCACTCTCTTCCCATGAGGCTGTTTTTGGGGGCACATAATTTATCACAAACTTTCTGTTCTTCTTATCTCTGTCTTCTACTTCCATCATTATCATCTCTACTGTATTCTTTCCATATGTGACACACTTCACGTTTATATCCTTCTTAGTCAGGAACATAACTCCACCCCCTTCCTTTTTCACTCTGTTTCTAATCCAATAATTGTATGCATCATGTCCTACACTGTTGGGTGGTAGTGGACCTTTTAATTTTGTTTCTACAATTCCCATTATGTCTGGTTCTTTTTCTTTCAAATAATCATTCAGCTCATTCAATCCTGTTATTAATCCATCTATATTTGTATAAGACACTCTTAGTTTTCTGCCACTTCCATTGTGTTCTCTGTTTCCCTTTTGTTTTTCTCTTGGATGTCGACTTTCTTTAGTTTCATATTCACTACTCTCCAATAGAATCTCTCTTTTTCTGACTCGGTTCTTATCTCGTTTTTTGCCTTTGCTTCAAGTCTTTTCTGTTTTTCTTCCTCTCTTTCCTCTTTATTCATTTCCCTTTTTATCCATACCTTTTTATATTGTTCACTTGTTGCTAGTTTCCCCTGTTTTGGATAAGATATTATCAGTCGTAGTTTGTGACCTGAATTTAATCTTAATTGGTCTGATCTTGTCTGTACTATATTTCCCTAGCCTGAATTTCTCTTCGATTTGTTTCATTATTTCTGGTTCATCTTCCTGAAATAATTCTAGTAAATTTCTTACTTTTTTATTTTCCTCCTTGATTCTTGTGGTTCTATCTGGGTTATGTTTCTCTTCCATTCCTAATATAATTATACATTTCTTTTTGTCTGCTAAGTCTCTTACTATATTCTCCTTCTGTCTCATCACTTTAATAACCGAGTTTTCAGTTTGTTCATTCATTTGCTGTCTGATTATGTCAGTGAATGCAACTTTGCTATTTTCTTGAATTTTTTTCCAACCCTCCTTGTTCTCCTTATTATTCTCCTTTAAGACTTTATTCTCATCTTTTACTTCTTTTAACTGTTGTTTTAATTCTTCAATTTCCTTAGTTAAGTTTTTGTTCGCCTTCTCTAGTTCTTCCAATTTTTCAACTCTCCGTATAATTTTGTTAACATCACCGAACCTACGCTCCAAGTCCTCGATCATCTTATCGACCTTCTCTTCTAGTCTTGTCAGTCGGGGGGGTTTGTGTCCCCCCCACCCTCTTTAAATCCCTGGAAAATATTCTCATCACTTTCTACTGTATTGCTCTTATCTATGCTTCTAATCTTTACATTTTTATTAGACATTTCATCGTCGCTCAGCTGATCGGGGGGTCTTTTGTTTACCTTTCGCCTGTCTGCCTGGGCCAAGTCTACTCCCTCCTCATTTCCTTCCATTTCCCTCAGTAATCCCTCCCCTTTTCCTCTTTCCCTACTTTCCCACTACTCCACGAGCAATTTCCCCCCCCAACCCTGTAAAAACACTAGGCACTTCTCTTTGCGTTGGAATCCACAGACTTCAGTTTTCTTCAGAATGTCTTCTAAGCCGTCCATTCGTTGAAGTGTATTTACCTAGTTGTATTTACCTAGTATTTTACGGGAAGGGGAGCTATGCTCGTGGGGTCCCGTCTTCATATCTCATTTTATCTAAACTATTTTTAAATTCATGTATTGTTTTTGCACACACCACTTTCTCATCTAACTTGTTCCAACTGTCTATTACTCTGTGAGGAAAGCTGTTCTTTTTCAAATCTCTTCTATAGCTGTCTTTTTTTATTTTCTTTCCGTGTCCTCTTGTATTTCTGTCATCCCATTTTATCAGATTCTCTCTATCAGTAATTTCTATGCCTTTCATGATTCTGTAAATAGCTATCAAATCTCCTCTCTCTCTTCTTTGCTCTAGTGTCTGTAGTTTAAGTTTTTGTAGTCTCTCTTCATATGATAGTTTTGAGAGTGTTGGTGCCAATTTTGTAATTGCTCTTTGTATTCTTTCAAGTTTTTTTATACATTTTTTTGTACTTGGTGACCATATCGTTGCTGCATATTCCAATCTTGGTCTTATCAGGGTGATTAGGATTTTCTTCACCATTTCTTCATCCAGGTATGTAAATGCCACTTTGATTGTTCTTATTAAATTATAAGTTTCTCCAAAAATCTTATTTATATGTTTCTCAGGTGATATATTATTCATAACAATGACTCCCAGGTCCTTCTCATTTTCTACTTTTTTTATTCCTTCTTCTCCCAAATTATATGATCCTGTTATTCTGTTTTTGCTTTTTCCAAATTCCATTATACTACACTTTTTTGTATTGAACTCCATCTCCCACTTCCTACTCCATTCTTGTACTTTATTTAGATCTCTCTGTAGTGATTCGCAATCTTCTTCAGTTTTCACTCTTTTCAGTAGTTTTGCATCATCTGCAAAGAAGCTCATATAGCTTTCAATTCCTTCATCCATATCATTAATATATATAGCAAACATTATTGGGGCCAGAACTGTTCCCTGCGGGACACCGCTTATTACTTCATTCCATTTTGAGTGCTGATCTCTTATCACTACTCTCATTTTTCTTTCTTGCAAAAAGTCTTCCATCCAATTTAGCAATTTACCTTGTATTCCTCCTTCATATTCTAATTTCTTAAGCAACTTCTTATGTGGTACTTTGTCAAAAGCTTTTTTTAGGTCTAGAAATGCACAATCAGCCCATCCATCTCTTTCTTGTATTATATCTATTGGCCTTGAATAGAAACATATTAAATTGGTGACGCATGATCGTCCTTGTCTGAATCCAAATTGCCTTGGATTTAGTACGTTGTTTTTTTCCAAGTATTTTACCCATCTACTTTTGATAATTCTTTCACAAATTTTTGCTATTGTACTTGTTAGAGAGACTGGTCTATAGTTGGTAGGTTCTTCTTTATTTCCTCCTTTATATATAGGTACTATATTTGCTTTTTTCCAATCTTCTGGAACTTTTCCTTCTTTTAAGGAACTGCTTATTATGCTATGTATTTTGTCTGCCAGTTCATTCCTGCATTCTTTCAGAATCCAGTTTGCTATTTCATCTGGCCCATGCGATTTTCTGACATCAAAATTACCCAAGTGTGTCAATATTTCATTCTTTGTTACTTCTATTTCTTCCATAGGGGGGACTTTTTCTTTCCACTCAATCTCTTCAGGTTGTATATTTTCCCTTGTAAACACTGATTTAAAATGTTTGTTCATAATTTCTGCCATTTCCATTTCCTCAGTGTATTCAACTCCTCCTTGTCTTAATTTCTCCAAGTCTTGTTTGTTTTTCAGTTTATTGTTTACAAATCTGTAGAATAGTTTTGGTTGATCTTTACACTTTTCTATAACATCTTTTTCATATTTTCTTTTTTCCTCTCTGCACTTTTGTACATATTCATTTCTATAACCAGTATATATTTTCCATTTTTCAGGTCTTCTGTCTTTTTTCCATCTGGTCCAGGCTTTGTCTCTTTTGTCTTTTAACTCCCTACAACTTTTGTTGTACCAGCATTTTACATATTCTTTTTCTTGTTTTTGTCTTGGGACATACTTTTCCACTACTTTTTTGTAAATTTTTGTCAAAATATTCCATTTCTCTTCCACTGATGTTTCTTCTTTGTATATTTCTTCCCAGTTTTCTTGTTGGAAGAATTCTCTTATTTGATCAAAGTTTGTTTTTTCATACATCATTCTTCCTTTTCTATATTGTTCATTTCTTTTCATATATTTTTCTTCATTAAGTTCCAGTTCAATCAATATGTGGTCACTTTTACCTATTGGTGTTTTATATTCAATCTTGTCCACTATTCTAGGTTCAGATGTAATTATTAAGTCTAGCCTCGATGGTTCTTCTTCATTTCTATACCTAGTGTTCTCTTGTATCCATTGTGTCATTGAATGGTCAGTAATCATCTCAAGTAGAGCATTTCCCCATGAGTCATCACCACTCTTTACTGTCATTTCTTCCCAGCAGATTTCTTTGCAATTAAAGTCGCCCATCATAACTATTCTTCCTCCGTCTTCCATTTTTTTAGTTAATGCTATCTTTGTGTCCTCTAACATACTTTTATGTTCACTCTCTTCCCATGAGGCTGTTTTCGGAGGCACATAATTGATCACAAATTTTCTGCTCTTCTTATCTCGGTCTTCCACTTCTATCATAATCATCTCTACTGTATTCTTTCCATATATGACACCTTTCACGTTTATATCCTTCTTAGTCAGGAACATAACTCCACCCCCTTGTTTTTTCTCTCTGTTTCTAATCCAACAATTGTATGCATCATGTCCTACACTGTTGGGTGGTAGTGGGCCTTTTAATTTTGTTTCTACAATTCCCATTATGTCCGGTTCTTTTTCTTTCAAATAATCATTCAGTTCATTCAATCCTGTTATCAATCCATCTATATTTGTGTAAGACGCTCTTAGTTTTCTGCCACTTCCATTGTGTTCTCTGTTTCCCTTATGTTTTTATTTAGTATGTCGAACTGCTTTATTTTCATGTTCACTACTCTCCAATAGAATCTCTCTTTCTCTGACTCCGTTCTTTCCTCGTTTTTTGCCTTAGCTTCAAGTCTTTTCTGCTTTTCTGCCTCTCTTTCCTCCTTATTAATTTCTCTTTTTATCCATACCTTTTTATATTGATCATTTGTTGCTAGTTTCCCTGTTTTGGATAGAATTTTCTCTGCCGTTGTTTGTGACCTGAATTTAATCTTAATTGGTCTGGTCTTATCTGTACTATATTTTCCGAGTCTGAATTTTTCCTCAATTTCCTTTATAATTTCTGGTTCATCTTCCTGGACTAATTTTAATAAACTGCTTACTCTTTCATTTTCCTTCTTGATTCTTGCGGTTCTATCTGGGTTATGTTTCTCTTCCATTCCTAATATAATTATACATTTCTTTTTGTCAGCTAATTCTCTTACTATATTCTCCTTCTGTCTCATCACTTTAATAACTGAGTCTTCATTATGTTCTTTCAATTGCTGTTTGACTATGTCAGTGAATGAAACCTTATTCCCTTCTTGGGTTGTTCTCCAATTTTTAGCTTCTTTAGCTATTTTCTCTCTGTTTTCATTACTATTCTTCTTCAATTTCTCATTCTCCTCCTTTACATTTCCTGTCTTTTTAGGTCCTCTATTTCTTCAGTTAAGTTTCTGTTAGCCTTCTCTAGTTGTTCCAACCTTTCAATTCTCTGGAAAATGGAGTCTACATTACCTAACTTACGTTCCAAGTCCTCGATCACCTTATCAACTCTCTCCTCTAGTCTTATCAGTCGGGGGGGGGGGGGTTGTGTCCCCCCCACCCTCTTTAAATCCCTGGAACATATTCTCGTCACTTTCTTCTGTATTGCTCCTCTCTATACTTCTAATCTTTACATTTTTATTAGACATTTCATCCTCACTCAGTCTTTTGTTTACCTTTCGCTTGTCTGGCTGGGCCAAGTCTACTCCCTCCTCATTTCCTTCCATTTCCCTCAGTAATCCCTCCCCTTTTCCTCTTTCCCTACTTTCCCACTACTCAAAGGAAATTTCCCCCCCACCCTGCAAAAACACTAGGCACTTCTCTTTGCGTTGGGATCCACAGACTTCAGTTTTCTTCAGAACGTCATCCAAGCCGTCCATTCGCTGAAGTGTGTGTGTGTGTGTGTATGTGTCTGTGTTCACATGTACAAGTAAGCATGTACGTGCGTGTGTCTGTGTTAGTATTTGTGTGTACATGCACGCACATTCACAACATACACTGGTTGTCTAACATGTGTCTACGTGTGCGTGTATATGTCTGTTTTTGATCTCCCAAACCACCACCACCAGTAACAACAAGAACCTCATAAGAGAAATTAAGATACAGTACAACAAGCACAGTCATTATCAGACTTATTAGTTGTGTTCCAAACGAAAGAAACATTACACTTCAACAGGTTAGGGCGGTAAAATTTCACGATAGCACAGTGCAGGTGGTGAAAACAACAAGCTAAAGCTTGTTGGCTACCCCCCTACTCCCCCTTTCCTCCCCTCCCTCCCTCCTGCATCAGTATCCGGAGGTTGACACGTAACCGCAGGCAGCCACCCACGGCTATCCCCTCACCCCACACCCTTGTTTGAGCAGTTCCCAGTGTACATAATGACCGCGTTATATGAAGATCGACTGTATATGGTCAAATAAAAAGCAGTCACTACAAATGTTTGCGATGTTGCCGCGTGTGTGCGTATGCGTGCCCGACTCGGCGCGAATTTTAAAACAGTTCTCTACATTTGAGATGGTTTTGAAATAAAATCCGCGTATGATTGAATCCGTGTTATTCGAATCCGCGTTATTTGAGGGACTCCTGTACTATAATACACTTTTTCTTATCCATTGTATCTCTAACCCAATCTGCTTTTTCTTTGATTACTTGAATAATTGTGTTTTTTGCATTCTCCTACATTTGTTGTACTACTTTAAAAGTTACCTTTTCAGTTTATTAGTTTTCTTTCCATTCTTTTTTAATCTTTAGCAAATTCTCCTCTAATAAATTTTCCACAATTTTTTCAGGCATTGCCTGTATTCTATCATTTACCTCTTTTTTTTTAAGTCACACTATTGGTGGTATCCTCAATTAATCTTTTTTAATTCATTTAGCTCGTTATTTATTTCAGAATTCTTTTTCTTTAAATCACACACCTCTTTGTTTACTTAGAGGTATTCCTTTCTTAGATTCATAATCTCTTTAGAGCCATGATTTCTTTATCCCATGAACTCTTGCTGAAACTCATCTCTTTTTCTATATCTATGATTTGACTCAAGTTTTTTCTCTCATATTTACCAAATCCATAAAAAGGTTATTCTTCACTTAACTTTTGGAATCACCTTGGAGTTTCAAGGCCTCTGTTTACATTAAGCTTCAGTTTTGCGCTGTTAGAGGATTCTGCGCTTGTGTCAACATTTGGCTCAATCTTGCCACCATTTTTCCTTGTTCCAACCTGATTCCCTTACATTTTCGCTCAATAGACACTAATAGCACTGCACTAGACCATCTCAGGCAACCCTTCCTACTCAATACAACCCAGGCCTCTTGCTCTCTTGCACTATTGAGAAATTTCGTCTTTTGGATGTAGCTTACTGGAGCACTTGTTGATGGCTTGGTAGCCAATGTAGCACATCATCTGCTCCAGTGAAAACTTTATAGATTTAATACAACTCATGGATAAGCTTACCTGTAAATAATGTTGACAAGCTTTGTCGTATTGTGAATTTTTCATTGCCATGTTGCCTAAATTCTTGTAACATGAATACTTGAGGGCTAAATCCTGCGGCAAAATTCCTCCAACTTCTACATCCTCTGAAGGACAAACCTAAAAGAAAAAAAAGACCATGCATGCATCCTATAATCAACCAAGTTCCATGGGATGTGAAAGAATATAAAACCTCGAATGAAGTTGTATACACATTTTCACCTAGCTTAGTGTTACAGGAAGGTGGTTCTCTAAGATGCATATCAACAAATACATCCCTTCTATCTTCTTCAAAACCCATCAACACTCTCACAACTGGTAATCGCTCCTACTATTACTTTAAGCCAACAAAACAGAAACAGTCCCACACTAACACAAACAATAGTCCAATGTTTCTTTCCAGAGAGATCTATGAGAGGGACATACATGTTCAAAACTCATTTCACGTCCACCCCATCTCAGCACCTTGTTGACAAAGATTCATCTCTACCTCATATCACACCATTTGTGTCAACAGCAAAGCAGTGAGGCATAGCACTTCCATGGCATGGCCTGACAACCAAAGCTGGTTTACCTCCCTTGCTTCATAAACATTCTATATGAAAAACAAAAATAATGATTATACCAAACAGCTTCATAAGGTACCAGTACCTTTTCAATGCAAGGGTTCTCAAGAACTTCTTGAAAAAGTTTTTCTGCCTTTGAAAGATCATCCTTTGCCATATACATAATGGCATCCTTGTAGCACTTGGCTGCAGCTGCCTCCAAGGCTTCACGTGTTGGGCCAACATCTTCTTCATCACTGCTCCCTGCTGATGAGTCATTCAGTGCAGCAATCCGAATCATGGTGACTAGTTTCTGTAAAACAAGAGGCAAACAATGGAACTTCTATGAGGGGTGTTCAAAAAGTTTTGCAAGTATGTCTCACAAAAGACCGTCTTTGGAATGAGGTGGCAACTGTGACAGTGTGGTGTGCCATCTATTGGAACAAAATGGAACTCAGGAGACATATGTCGACTGCTATTTAGTGCATTACCAGGAGGCAGAACATACACTACTCCTACACTCTGCCTGAAAATGGCCTTGCCGCACAGAACTGAATGGAGATTCTATGTTTTCATGAGGATGAAGCTCGGCAAGGATGCAAAGCAGATTCAAGCTGACCTTAACCAAATTCTAGGTGGGCATTGTCCTTCATACTGCACAGTAGCAGGATGGGTATTGTCTTTTAAGAATGGGAGTCATTTGAAGATGACCCACAAACTGAGGAAAACATTGCTGCTGTCAGACAAATGATCCACAAAGATAGGTAAACAATGATTGCTCTTATTAGTGATGATCTGGGACTCTCTACTGGTATCATCCTATTGTATGTCCATTTCATAAATTTATGGCAAAATATTAAACCTTAAGAATTAGGAAAGTAAAGCATAATTGAAAGTGTGTATGTTTGTATGTGTAATTATTCTCGAAGTTTCCGTGAGAGTTGTAGTGATCGCCATTCTTGAATGCTTAATTATTATTTCAATTCTTGTAATGTGAAAGTGGGATGAATGTGTAATAGGATATCTTTGTACATATATCTATATTATTATTGAGGAGTGGGAGGGAGTAAAGGATAGAGTAGAACTAGGAGTGGAGGAGGAATGGGGATGGTTCAAGGAGGGAGTCATAAGGTGTGTAAAGATGGTGTGTGGAACAAGGAGGATAGGAGGAAATAGAAGGAAGGGTAGTGAGTGGTGGGATGAGGAAGCAAAGAAAGTGTAGAAGAGAAGAAGCAGGCATTCATAGATTGGCTACAAATTAGGACGAGGGAGTCATATGAGAGGTACAAAGTAAAGAGAAGGGAAGTTAAGCATAAGATAAAGGAAGCAAAGAGGAGAGCAGATGTGAAATGGGGGAAGAGTATGACAGAAAATTTTGAAAGTAATAAAAAGATGTTTTGGAAGGAAATTAAAAGAGAAAGAGGAGGCGAATCAAGTAGAGAAGAAAAGGTAAAAGGTGCAGATGAAGAGATGATAATGGAAAAGATGGCAGTGAGAGGAAGGTGGGCAGAGTATTTTAGGGAGTTGCTAAATGTGAAGGAGGATAGGGAGGGAAAGGTAGTTGCAGTGGGAAGCGCTAAGAAAATGAGAGTGATGAGTGAGGAAAATGGAGGAGAAATAAGGAAGGATGAAGTGAAAGCAGTTGTTAAGATGATGAGAGCAGGTAAGGCACCTGGGTTGGATGGATGCCATGCAGAATGTCTGAAGAAAGGAGGTACAGTTATGGTGGACTGGCTGGTGAGGTTATTTAATGTTTGTTTAAGAGAGGGTAGAGTGCCAGAGGACTGGAGGAGTGCCTGTATAGTTCCGCTTTACAAGGGAAAGGGGGACAAGTGTGAGTGTAGTAGTTTCAGAGGGATCAGCTTGTTGAGTGTAGTTGGGAAGGCTTATGGGTGGGTCTTGATTGAGAGGATTAGGAAAGGAAAAGAGGGAGTAATTGGTGAGGAACAGTGTGGGTTTAGGACAGGTAGGGGTTGTGTAGATCAGATTATTGTGGTAAGACAGATATGTGAGAAAGCTATAGGAAAAGGTAAGGATGTTTTTTGGGCTTTTATGAATCTGGAAAAGGCTTACAACAGAGTAGACAGGAAGGCACTGTGGGAGATACTGCAGATATATGGGATTGGAGGAAAGCTGTTAAGAGCAGTCAAGAGTTTTTACAAGAGTAGTAGAGCTTGTGTTAGGATTAGAAATGGAGAGAGCGTATGGTTTGAGGTAAAGGTGGGACTTCGTCAGGAATGTGTTATGTCGCCCTGGCTGTTCAATCTTTACATGGATGGGGTGGTGTGAGAGATGAATCAAAGGGTAATGGATCAGGGGTTGGAGATGATTAAAGAAAATTAAGAAAAGTTGGAGGTGAACCAGTTGTTGTTTGCTGACGACACTGCGCTTATAGCAGGATCAGAGGAGGGATTGAGAAAGTTAGTGACAGAGTTTGAGAAGGTGTGTGAAAGAAGGAAGCTGAAGATAAATGTGGGCAAAAGTAAGGTGATGAGATGTACAAGGGGAGAGAGTGACAGCAGGCTGGAACCACTTCACTACGGGACTTAAATCTCGTGGGCAGCAGCCAATGCCAGCCGTACGACGTGTCGTAATAATACTCGCATCATAAAATATAGTCACGGCTTATATCGATCGTTCTCTCTTTCACCCGTGAAATTTGAAAACCACAGAGAATGGTATTAAGAGCAGATTTTAGAGAATGTAAAAACACAGGGGCGACTACAATAAATATAATCACAACGCCGATATGGCAGCGTCGCGAATCCACTTGCTCCTCATGACGCCTACGTGTGAAAGACTGGAGGAAGTGGATAGTTTTAGATACTTGAGTGTGAATGTGGCAGGAAAGGGAGGAGTGGGGGTGGAGGTAGAATGTAGATTGAGAGAAGTGAGTAAATGCCTTGGTGGATTAAAAAGTGCAATGAGAAATAGACATCTGGGAATGGATGCTAAGAGGAGACTATATGAAGGAGTGATTGTGCCAACAGCACTGTACGGGGCAGAAACATGGAACATGAGAGAGGAAGAGAGAAGGAGTTTGAATGTGTTTGAGATGAAATGTCTGAGAAGTATGATAGGGGTTACTAGGCTAGATAGAGTGAGAAATGAGGAGGTGAGGAGGAGAACAGGGGTGGAAAGGGAGCTGGGAGATAGGGTTGATGAAAGAGTATTAGGATGGTTTGGACACATGGAAAGAATGAGTGAAGAAAGATTAGTAAAAGAAGTGTGGATAAATGAAGGAAATTGAGGTAAGTAGGAAATAAACTGGAAATATATAAGATGGAGTCATCAGCTGATAAACATAAAAAAAAGGTACCCAAGGATTGCATGACCGAGGAGATGAAAGACGTATACAAAAGGTGTAAAAAGAAGATTTTGGATGAAGATAAGGCCCTAGGATGTGAAGTGTGTGAGTATTGGTTTCATATAAAGTGTGAAGACTACGTGTGAGAAGTGTATGACTATATGTCTAGTAAGGAGCAGGGAAAGCAGTTAATCTGGTACTGTAGTTTTTGTCACCATGGGTGTAGCATGTTGCTAAAGAGAATGAAGAAAATTTGAGATAAACAGTTGAAAATGGACAAAGCACAACAGCAAACAGAGCTCACAGTAAGTAAATTAGTTGTTAATGTGAATGAAATTGAAGTGAAGAGTGATGAAATGGAGGTCAGGCTTGGGAATCTGAAGGCAAAAAACACTCTAAGCAAATGAGGCAGTGGAGAAATGTATAACACAGACAAATGAAAATGTAAAGAGGCTTGGTGATATGGAAGCTAAACTGATGGATATTATAGAGGTAGGTGCAACTGATAGTAAGGATTCAATAGATAAGAACAGAGTAGACGGTAAGGAGTTAGATGGAAGGTTAGGTTCTTTAGAGATGAGATTTGTTGGATTGGAGAAGAAAGTAACAAGCCCAAAATTGAAGAAAGATGATACAAGTCAGATTCAAAGCACAGAAAAAGAAGAAATGTACAGACGCTCCTCAACTTACATTTTAGTTACGTTACGAACGGCCAAACGTAAGTTGAAAATGAACGTAAGTTGTTACTGTACCGTACATCCGTAAATTCTATTACCGTATCTTATAAAACACCCCTAAATCATTAATTATACACATAACATTGTAAAACAATAACATTAATTTCAAATAAATTAAATTCAAGCAACATAAATTGAGATGGTGGAGGAGGAGGGGGAGGGGGAGGAGGAGGAGGATGATGAGGCAAGGCACGTTCAGTCTGTCGTTTGTGCCATGTAAACAATGGACGCAGCATCATGCGTAAGTATTGTTTGAACTACGGAGAGTGCGCTAAACTAAAAAATTCACTCAAAAATGTTTTTTACAAAAAAATTTTTACAGTCAGTTCAAACGTAAAATCGAAAAAATGTAAAACGAATGAACGTAAGTAGAGGAGCGTCTGTATAGGGAAATATGTGACACGAGAATCAATGAAAATAATATTGTGACTTATGGCTCTCCATTGTCAAACTGGGGACATGAGGAGAAGAACTGAGCAGGATTGTAACATAGTGAAGGATCTCCTAGTAAATGAACAAGCCAAAATCCTTCGGGTGATAAGACTGGGAAGACCGGGGCTTGAGAGAAACAAACCAAGGCCTATGTTAGTGAATTTTTTGGACATAACTGTTAAGCATAACATTTTTAGTAAATTAAAATTGCTACAAGGAAACAAAAATTTTGATAATATAAGAATCAGGCACAATCTCATTCGACAGGAACTACAACATGAATCAGCAATGTGAAACAAAACAAAAAACTTATCAGAGGAGGGAAAGGGAAAACATATAGTCGTTGAACCACCTTGGAGAAGAAGGATAGGGAAAGCAAAGGAAGAGCAAGCAAACAACCCACAGGAACAAACAGATGGGACAGGAGATCAAAGGCCAAAGGGAAGAATGGAATCTCAGTAAAACTAAACACAATAATGAAGTCCTCAGGATGTGTAAATAGTATAAATAGAAATAAATTGTTGTTTATATTTAGTAATGTGGATGTATATAGCATGGATGAGACCTGAATTAGAAACTAGGCTCAAAGAGATGGTAATACCACCCAGTATTATAGCCTTTGAGGAAGTCAAACCAAAGAACTTCAGGCATGAGAGAACTACTGTGGAGTATAGCTTAGATGGTTACGAGATAGTGGAAAAGAACCTGCATAATGAATATGGTAGAGGGCTGATAATGTATATAAAGAAAGATCTGCATTTTACTACAGTGGATTTGACAACTAATTATGAAGAATACTGTAGTGTAGTGTTAACATCAGCAGGACATCTATCACGTCTTTATTGACTTCAAGAAGGCGTTTGATAGAGTATGGCACGACGCACTGTGGGCCACAATGAAGAAATACAACATGGGCCAGAAGCTAATCAACACCATCAAGCAACTATACACCAAGGCCAGCAGTGCAGTACTTGTAAAAGGCACCATGGGAGACTGGTTCCATACGTCGGTAGGGGTCCGACAGGGATGTCTGCTATCACCAACATTGTTCAACATCTTCCTTGAACGCATAATGACTGAGGCCCTAGAAGATCATCATGGCACAATCAGCATTGGAGGCCGGACCATCACAAACTTGCGGTTCGCCGACAACATCGATGGGTTGGCTGGAGACGAAAAGGAACTCGCCACCATGGTGAACCGCCTGGACAGAACATCATCCAGATTTGGAATGGAGATCAGTGCCGAGAAGACAAAGTTGATGACAAACAGCGCAACACCAATCGAAAGAAAGATCACAGTCAACGGACAAGAACTCGAGACTGTGACTCAGTTCAAGTACCTTGGAGCCATACACAACGAAGAAGGATCAAAGATTGAAGTTCTAGCAAGAGCAGCACAGACGGCAACAACACTTGCAAAGCTGAAACCCATATGGAGAGATAAGAACATCTGTCTCCAGTCAAAGCTGAAGCTACTCCATGCATTAGTCCTGTCCATCTTCCTGTACGCATGTGAGACATGGACGCTGACAGCAGAACTGCAGAGAAAGATCCAGGCAATGGAAATGAGATGTTTCAGAAGACTCCTTGGCATCTCATACACAGATCACATCACAAATGAAGAAGTGCGCAAGACGATCTCACAGCATGTGAAGCACTATGAAGACCTCCTGACCACAGTGAAGAAGAGAAAGCTGAAGTGGTATGGACATGTGACACGGTCCAGCGGACTATCAAAAACCATCCTCCATGGGACAGTTCAGGGGAAGAGGAGACGAGGCAGGCAGAGGAAGAAGTGGGTAGACAATATCACAGAATGGACAGGGAAGAACTTTGCAGAGACCCAGGCCCTTGCCCACGACCGTGAAAGATGGAGGTCACTACTGAATTGTTCATCGATGCAGTGCCCCTACGACCCAGGGGGGTTAAGGGATTCGTGATCGTGATTGTGATATACCAAAGTCCAAACAGCAAAATGGAAAATAACAGCAAGCTTCTTCAACTAATGCAGGAAGTGTGTGATATTAATATGCAATATAAAATACTGTTGGGAGACTTAAATCTTCCTCACATCCTATGGAGAAAAAGCATGACGGATGCTGGGCTGACAGACTTCAACACACAGTTCATAGAAATAGTCCAGGATTGTTTCCTTACCCAAGATATTTTTGACATTACTAGAATAAGAGGTGATAGTGCTGGTAATACCCTTGATTTAGTTTTTAGTAATGATGATTCTATAGTTGAAGATATAAGAGTAGAGTGTCCATTGGGTAAAAGTGACCATGTGTGTATTTTGTTTAACTGTGATATTCAGGAGGTTGCGGATCAAGGTAAGAGAGAAATTTATTTATATGAAAAGGCTGACTATCAGCTTATGAGGAAGAGATTAAATTTGGACTGGACCCAATACCTGTCAGAGGAACTAAACATGGAAGAAAAATGGAAGAAGCTACTTTCAAAACTTCATGAAATGATTGAAGAGTGTGTACCAAAGAAACAATGTAAAGGATAAAATAAGATGAGGAAAAGGACAAATGAGAACCTACCAATAAACAGAAAACTGTGGTCAAAAATAAAGATGAAACAAAGGCTATGGATGAGGTTAAAACAATTAAAGCAAGATAACTGTTTGTGAGACACAGTAAGAGGAGTAGAAGAGGAATATAGGAGACTAAATAATCAAGTCAGGAGATATACCAGAAATGCTGTAAAGGTAAAAGAGAGGGAAATAGCTAGGCACGTGAAAGATAACCCAAAGATTTTTTGGAAATATATGTTGTCCAAGACAAGAACCAAGTCAAGTATAGGTGATCTGTATGTTAATAATAAGAGGACAGCTAACACAACTAATAACAAGAATAAAGCAGATATTCTCTTAGAATAATTTGCAGGGGTCTTCATCAAAGAACTAGAGGGTGAGGTACCACAGATTATGGTGAGAGAAGTACCTGTGCTTGAAGAAGTGATCACCGAAACAAAAATAAATAAAGTTGTGCAAAACCTTAAGAAGAATAAATTGCCCGGCCCTGATGGAGTACATCCAAGAATCATTAAGGAACTGACAGATGAACTACTGGAACCCTTAAGAATACTGCTCAGTAGTTCATTACGGAAAGGTGTGCTACTGCGGGACTGGAGGATTGCACACATTACTGCCATATTCAAGAAAGGAAATAAGAAAGACCCAGGGAATTATAGACCAGTCAGCCTTACAAGTGTTATTTGTAAGCTCATGGAATCATTGTTGAGAGAATAAATAATAACTCATATGAAGGAAAATAAAATGTTTAGTAAGAGACAATACGGATTTATATCAGGCAGATCAACAGTACTACAAATTATAAAAGTGTTGGACAACTGCACAGATGCCCTGGATGAGGGGAAGGCAGTTGATGCAGTCTATTATGATTTTATGAAGGTGTTTGACCGGGTTTGGCCTTGCTGTGGATGTGCTGTGTCTTGTGACACTGCTTATGACCCAGGGCAGTGGACAAGATACAGGGATGACCCGTCATCCAGGAGGTGCCAAGATAAGAGGGAGGATAGAGGGCGGAGGGGAGTGGAGTGTATTGGGGTTGGAATGGGTGGGAATGATTTTTATGCCTTTGTTTTTTGGCTATCTCTCTTGTAAGGGGGAAAAAAGCCCTTGGTATATGTATGTATGTTTGTTTGACCGGGTGGTACCACATAGAAGATTGATTGAAAAGGTGGCGAGCTATAACATACAAGAAAAACTACTGAAATGGATCCAGAGCTTTTCAAATGGGAGATGGCAGAGAGTTTTAGTAAATGGAGAGACATCAGACTGGAAGGAAGTAACAAGTGGAGTTCCCCAAGGTTCGGTATTGGGACCGCTGTCATTTGTTCTTTTTATAAATGATTTGCCAGATACAGTTAAACATAACAGTGAGGTGATCCTGTATGCTGATGACACTAAGGTGTTCAGGAGGATACAGGAGAGTAAAGGCAGCAATGACTGCAACAGCTCTGTAGGGAAGAGGCCAAACGCAGAGTATGGGAGTCCAATATATTTTACGTTTCGCCCAGCAGGGCTTCGTTATTTCTGAAGAAGCCCTGCTGGGCGAAACGTAAAATATATTGGACTCCCATACTCTGCGTTTGGCCTCTTCCCTACAGGATACAGGAGGCTGAAGATTGCATAAAGCTGCAGGAGGACCTGGATGAGCTCCAGAACTGGACAGAAAAATGGCTATTAACCCCTTCCATACGGTGCCGCACACGTAGGCGTCATGGACTTAGATCTCGGTGGCAGCAGCCAATGCCAGCCGTACGACGTGTCGTAATAATACTCGCATCATAAAATATAGTCACCGCTTATATCGATCGTTCTCTCTTCACCCGTGAATTTTGATAACCATAGAAAATGCGATTACAAAAGAATTAGAAAGAATGTCATTATGGAGGGGCGACTACAATAAATATAATTAAGACGCCGATATGGCAGCCTCGCGAATACACTCGCTCCCCATGACGCCTACGTGTGCGGCACCGTATGGAAGGGGTTAAGTTTCCATCCCGAGAAAAGTATATATATGAGAATTGGCAACACTAAGGTACAAGACTATAGCTACTCCATGTACAATGAGATTAGTAAAACAAGAACAGAAAAAGATATTGGTGTAGTCATTGATTACAAACTTACTTTCTCTGATCATCTGGCTGAGAAAATAAACAATGCCAACAAGATTGTGGGTCTTATAAGAAGAACTTTTACACATCTGGAACCAACAGTTTTTAAAACTCTCTTTACTGCCCTGGTCAGACCACAATTAGAGTATGCCAACCTGGTATGATGCCCATATCTTATCAAGGACATTGTGAAGCACTTGAAAATGTGCAAAGAAGAGCAACAAAAATGGTGCCGTGTCTTAAAGAGCTGCCTTATGAAGCGAGGCTGAAGAGACTAGGTCTGCCTACCTTGACATACAGGATATCCAGAGGAGATCAAATCAAAACTTTTAAGATTATTACCAACAAGTATGATAAGGACTGTACTGAGGGTCTCTTCAGGATGAGGGAAGACAGTGTGACGAAAGGACATGAAAAGAAAACATACAAGACCAGAGCCAGATTGAATCATCACAAATACTCCTTCTCAAACCAACTGGTTAGTGTCTGGAACAGTCTGCCAGATAGGGTAGTGGCCTCCAAAACAGTTGCTCAGTTTGAAGTCAGACTGGATAAGTATTGGCATGGGCAGGAATTTTTTTTTAATTATAAAGCAAAAATCAATACAATGTGCTACTGCCAGCCACACAGTGTCCTGGCTACCATACTGGAGCCAAAGGCCCTTTAAATGGGCCTCTTCCAGGGAATCATCTGTGAGTATCTGTGAGTTTTTGACATGCCCAGGTAATTTGTTGACCCACAAAGCCCAAGTATTCCAAATTTCAATAAAATTGGACCAGTGGTTTTGAGTTTATATGTATTTCTTTACCAAAATCTTTATGAATTACCACTCTTAATTCTAACATTTTGTTATGGTAGTCTAGCCAAAAATTCAGGTAAAAAAAAAAAAAAAAAAAAAAAAAAAAAAAAAAAAAGTCTCCCTTATTTTTCAAGCTATTTAAAAAATTTAAAAAGTATTTTGTTTCTAATGAAATTGTCTTTCACATGCAACAAGAATTTAAGGGATACCATTTTTTTTTTGTGCTCGTACCTAATTCATATAGTATTGTTAGCTAGGTCAAACACAGCTAGAGGTGCCACCATCTATTACATCTGCCAATAGCATGTCATTTTATGCGTATGCCATTCAAACGGCCAAATTTACATATCATGGGAAATCTAATTCATAAAAATGTCACGTGAGTGTATTTTACTATGATCACAGTAAATTTCAACCAATCACATCATTAGTTACATATTGGTACATAGAAACATGAAAAAAACATGGCAACCTGCATTCAGCAGTAAATCGAAAAAATTCTGCCTCCGCCCAATCACAACATACAGATATCTGCACTTCGTGTGGCATGGACGGAGACATTGAACATACCATAGGCTGCAATGGATGTCCTAACTGGATCCACTATCTTTGCACGGGGCTTCCCTTATATCAAATCATGTTCTTCATAAAAACAAACAGAAAATACACGTGTAAAATGTGTTTTGATAAGACATACGGGGATGACGACGTAGCGATGAACGAAACAAAGGAGGCGGAAGACGCTTTAATCTGGCAGGATAAAAACCTCCCAAAAACAAGCAAACTGACAAGAGATATCAGTGCCTCCCCGAACACATTGAACCCACTTCCACCAACACAAACAAGGGTAGATAATGAGGAATCACTGACCCAAAAGGACACCACAACATCCCAACAAACACAGCACACCACACAACAACTCATATCAACTGACCAAACCCCAAACCACCCCACAGGGACTAGGCCCAAGACTACAGAGAAAGGGCAAGTAACTAGTAACCCTGATCACACCAACTCGGTTAAAGAGCCTCACCCCACCAGGACAATTTCCGAGGCTAAGGCCATTGACGCCACAGACACAGTTGCGGTCACCATTAAGACAGGGGAGACTCATAACCCTGTCCAAAACAAAGCAACGAAAGTACCTCACCCTACCAGGACAATTCCCAAGGCTAAAGTTTCGGATGCCAAGACGAAACAAGCCACTGCCCCCACCCAGGCAAACCCACCTATAAGTCTAAGCCCAGCCAACCCCCCTCAGAACGGGGCTGGGCTCAAGGACCAGGGCAAGGAAATCCCTATCTGCCGGTACTATAAGAAGGGCCGATACAGACATGGCAACTCAGGCACAGAATGCAACTATAAACAACCCAAACCATGCCACAAGCTTTTGATGCATGGTATTCGGGATGATCGTGGTTGCAAATTAGGAAGGGATAAATGCCCTCAGTTCCACCCATTCATGTGTAAGAATTCTGTAAGGCACAGCATATGCCAAGTCAAGTCTTGCAAATTCACGCATGTCAAAGGGACATGGAAACCAAATGACACCAAAACCCAGGTCACAAACTCAAACATCAACAACAACAACAACAAAAAACCTGGTAACCTGGGAAGCAAACCAGGAAATACCAGACATAGGGCAGCACCAGGGACACCCACAGGCTCCCAATCAAACACACACACAAACGTTAGCTCACCTTTTTTAGAGATAGCGACAGGTCTACAGACCACCATGAACACGCTGACCAAAGCTGTAGAGTCCCAGGGCTTAATACTACCCTCCCTGATGCAAGGAAGTCACAGGAGCTGGCCACCACTTCAGGCCCATCCGGCATTCCCCTGGGCACCCGTCATTCACACCAACTAGAGTCCATCCTAATGGGTAACATACAGGGCCTCTACCCTTAAAGCAACAGAAGCAAAGTCTCCTTCCTGAAGGAACTATCACTAGAAGAGGACCCATTGTTCATTGCCCTAACAGAGACTCACCTGGCTACTGACGTAAAAGACTCTGAGATAGGAATAACCAACTACACCCCATTTAGAGCTGACAGAGAAGGAAAAAGCCATGGTGGTGCAATGGTCTATCTCAGGCACGATCTAGCCGCCCACACCAAGACACTATTATCCCACTCAAACGGGGTGATAGAACTCTTAGCCTTACACATCACTAACATAAATCTAATCATTGTAAACTGCTACCGCCCACCTCAGTGTAGTCTCAAAAGCTTTGGAAAAACTGAATGAAGTGCTGGAGACCGCCCCATATGCCATGACAGATATCATCATGTGTGGTGACTTCAACTTCCCCTTTATATGCTGGCCTGATGGCAGAACCTGTGGGGGCACTCTAGAAGACCAAGCCCAAGCCAAACTCCTTTTAGAGACGGCACACAAACTGTTCCTAAACCAGAATATAATGGAGCCAACTAGAAGGAGCAACATCCTCAACCTCTTTTTTACCAATAATGAAGAGTCGGTCAGCAATTGCAGGTCAGAGAAAACAATCCATATCAACACAACTTACATCAAAAGTAAGACACCGCAGGAATGCCTGACTCCTCCGGACATGACACCCTTTGCCAGCTTCAACTTCTTCAGTCAAAAGGTAGACTGGGAACAGTTACAACAGGATCTCAGGAAGATTGACTGGAAGATGGCACTGCAGGAAACTGATCCCAACACCATTCTCAACACACTATTGAGGATTTTGCTGGAGGTGTGTACTGCCTATGTGCCACAAAAAAACAACAAAAAGGATCACAGGTACTCCATCCCGCGTGACAGGAAAATCCTCATGCAAAAGCGCGCCAACCTCAACTTAAAACTCACTAAAAGTAGCAATGAGACACAAAGGCTCTCAATCTCCTAAAAAATTGAGGACATAGAGCAGAAAATCAAACACTCACACGAGGAGCAGAGAAGAACGGAGGAATACCAAGCTATAGAAAACATAAAGCACAATCCAAAATTCTTCTACAGCTACTGTAAGAAATTCCTGAAAACCAAGTCACAGATTGGGCCCCTAGTGACTGAACAAGGAATCATAACAGATGACCTACAGGAAACCTGCCAGATGCTGGCACACCAATACAACAGTGTGTTCAGCATACCAAAGACACATATGGAAATCCTCGATCCCACAACCTTTTTCAACCAGGTGACTACAAACCTGAACCAGCTTACCGACATTCAAGTGACAGTAGGGGACATCAAAAAGGCAATAAAGGAGTTCAGGATTATCTCGGCCACTGGACCAGACGGCGTTCCGGCAATCCTACTCCCACAATGCAGTGAGGTCTTGGCAGTCCCAATCCATATGTTGTGGCTAGCCTCCCTAGACAAAGGAGAGATCCCGGCACTACTAAAACAAGCCATCATAAGCCCAATATACAAAGGAGGAGATCGGACCTTGCCAAAGAACTATCGACCTGTCGCCCTCACGTCCCACATTGTCAAAATAATTGAGAAATGCATAAGGGACAAGCTGTTCACACACCTTGAAGTGAATAAACTCATAAAAGAGAATCAGCATGGTTTCAGGAAAGGTCGGTCATGCCTCTCAAACCTACTGGCACACTACGACTGGCTACTACGGAACCTGTCAGAGGGGAGAAATGTTGACGTAGTATTCCTAGACTTTGCCAAAGCCTTCGACAAGGTGGACCACAGTGTCCTCCTCCACAAGGCAAGGGATCTAGGAATCTCAGGGAAGCTAGGAGTCTGGCTTCACAACTTTCTGACAGACCATACACAAACAGTCACCGTTGATGGTGTGAAGTCCATTGAATCCAAGGTAATAAATGGAGTACCACAAGGATCTGTACTCGGCCCCCTCCTATTCCTAATCCACATGAATGACATAAATAGGAGTGTGGACTCAACCCTCCTGTCTTTTGCCGACGATACCCACATCAGCTGTGCAGTGCGGGAAAGTGGGGACATGCAACATCTACAAGACGATCTCAACTCAGTTTATGCATGGGCCAACAACAGCAACATACAATTCAACGAAGAGAAGTTTGAGGTCTTGAGATATGGCACAAACCAAGGCATTAAAGACAACACTGAACTGCAAGCGGAAAGAGGTTTAAAAATCACACCCAAAGCCCATGTAAAAAGCCTGGGCATTCACTTAAGTAATGATGCCACTTTCCAGCACCACATCATGCAATCAGTGAAAAGAGCAAGAGGGATGGCCAGCTGGGTACTAAGGACTTTCTCCTCAAGAGAGGTTCAAGTGATGCTTACCCTCTGGATGGCGCTTATTCAACCGATCCTGGACTATAGTAGCCAACTCTGGTCGCCACACAAACGCGAAGACATCCAGATGCTTGAAACTGTCCAAAGGAACTACACCAGGCATATCAAAGGGATGCAAGATCTCAACTATTGGGATCGCCTGGGAGCACTAGGTCTATACTCTCAACAAGGGAGGAGAGAAAGATACAGGGTCATTTACACATGGAATATCCTAGAGAGACTTGTTCCGGACCCCACGCCCTCAACAATCAAGCCATACCACAGTGTAAGGCAAGGGCGAAAGTGTGAGAGACAAATTCTCCCATCAAGAGCCCCGGAAAGGATTAAGACCCAAAAGAAGTGAGAGAGAAAACCAAATGCTCGGTGGACAGCTTCAAACATGCACTGGACAGGTTTATGTGGAAGGTGCCAGACGAGCCTCCAGTGCTAGGCTACACCGCCATCAGTAGGTTTTCTCCAAACTCAATACCAGACCAACTGGCCCTCGCGAGGAGGGACAACAGGACTGGCAGCAGCGGTAGTCCACTACGGCTGTGAGGATTGACCTCGGAACTTCACTAAGTAAACTAAGTAAAGTAATAAATGGAAACTACTAGTCTCACAAATTATTCTGATACCAAAACCAGGGCAGGGTATCACGGGAGAGCTAAGAAATCGTAAATAGAAAATGAGTTTTTTCTATTAGGTCGGGTAACGACAACATTAAATGTATTGTGGCATCTCAGCCGCCGATGCAGATGTGTCCATCGAACCATCTTTGCATGCTTTATCATGATCTATACTGGTACCCTAACCTAATGTAAGGTAGTGTAATCCAGTTATATCTTGCTATTGAACATTGTGTGAATAACTGTACTGGTTGATATGTCATTACTTGGGCTGCCATATTGGCTAATCAAGGTAATAGTTATTTCGTAGTTCTCCCAACTTTCTGATGCTTGAAAAACGAAGTCTAGGGCACTTCTAACCTCTCAGGTCAATTTGGCACTACGTTTCCAAAAGTGTTGTTACAAACAATGTTATGTACTTGGCTACACACTTTTTGGCCCGATTTCCTGGGACAAAATAGACCTGATTTGGTACCTTTCAAAATTCAATATCTCGGGAACTAAGACAGCTAGATGGATAATTCAAATTGCATTATACTCATAGTGACTTTCTGCATCACATGAGAACTACTTCAGCTCAAATATTAGGAATTCCATTTTCATGTATGATGTTGACCTTGGTTAGGTAGGTCAAATACCACCAGAGGCGCCACCGTCGATGAGGAGCCCAATAGCGCGTCATTTTATGCGCACGCCATGCAAACGGCCAAATTTACATACCGCCGGATATTTCATTCATACAAATGTTATACGAGTGTATTTACTACGATCGTAGTAAATTTCAAACAATTACATCATCAGTTACATGTCGGTACATAAAAACATAAGATAAACATGGCGGCTTGCATTCAGCAGTAAATCGAAAATTGGTTTATGTTTCAGCGTAAAAAATGAGCTAAATAAATTCAGAGTGCGGACAACTAACCAAAAATAACGAAAACTACTAGTCTCGTGGATTATTCTTATACCAAAATAAAGGCAGCGTGATACGGTAGAGCTGAGAAATCGGTGGTACTAATTAGTTTTTTATTCTATCGGGTCGGATTATCGGATAACAACATCAACATCCATCCCGCCATCTTATCAAACTTCACTCTATTAAGTTTCTTACTAATATGTTATTAGTGTAATAGACTTATAGTTGAATTATTTGAACTATTTTCTTTAAAATGTGTGATTTTCATGTAATTTGATCAAAGAGAAGTTACGTTTTTATCCTCCGTAATATTACGGACCACAGCTACGATTCGTCCTGCCCGCTATGATCACTGGTGGTATGGATCAAACTACACTATTAAGTTTGTTACTATTGTGCTATTAGTGTAATAGCTTGCATATAGTTGAATTATTCAAACTATTTTCTTTAAAATGTGTGATTTTAATGTAATTTGACGGTATTCGTAGCTGTGGTGGGTAATTTTGCAAAGGATAGAAACGTAATTCTATGATCAAATTACATGGAAATCACACATCTTATAGAAAATAGGTCAAATAATGCAACCATATATTAAATTTTTATATAAAATTGTGCCTGTCAGTAAAAACCGTCATTGTTTACGTTTGATCGGCGATAGTCAGACCGCACGTTTCGGCCCGATTTTCTGGGAAAAAATAGGCCCGATTTAATTCCATTCAAAATGCAATATCTCGAGAATTAGGACAGCTAGATGGATAATCCAAATTGCATTATACTCATAGCGACTTTTTGCATCCCATGAGAACTACTTCAGCTCAAATATCAGGAATTTCATTTTCATGTTGACCTAGCTACCTTGGTTAGTTTACCAAAATAATGAATGGTAAGCACTCATTTGATATATAAGCCATTCCATTCCATTACTCAACCAATTCAGAATATCATCTCCAGGATGATTTATTTACAATCAGTGATGTCTTGGAAGAAGTGTCCTAGAATGAATATGAAATGCCAGTCAGGGATGACGAGTGAAGTAGCACTAAAAAAAAAAAAAAAAAAAACTAAGACATCCTCAAGTTATGAAGGGTTTAATCTAACTAGTCATTTCCCTGCAGAAGGATAACTTTAACTGTGACAATTTTTATACATGTGCGTATACATGCCAAAATAACTGGAAAAAATAATGGCGTGGGTTGAATGACATATTATAATTATTATCATATGTAAGTTTACACGTACTAGTAAACCTGGCGAGTAAATGCTTACCTATTACTTAACAATGAATGAAGTTAAAAATCATGAGAGGCACCTATAACTTCATAATTTAACAGCATGATGCACTTTTCTCTGCAAAACTGCAGAAACAGGTTTTCAATATCTATATTTATAAATATGCGATCACTGATATTAACACACGACATGGAAACACGACCTAAGCTTGTTTACATACAACTTTTCGTTTGATTTCAAACGCTGAGCGTAACTTTCGGCGTTTATTGTTTCTGGATTTGACTATATAAAATATTACTGAGGACAGTGCAGAATACACTAAAAAATCTACCAATTGTAGTTCGCACATTATATCGTTAAAATAAACCAATTGTAAATGTATAGAGATAGACAGACAGACAGACACACACACACACACACACACACATATATATATATATATATATATATATATATATACAAATATATATATATATATATATATACATATATAAATATATATATATATATATATATATATATATATATACATACATTCACATGCATAAAAAAGACTACTTACTCAATATACTTGGGGGCTAGGCAAGCTAAATTATTGTATCACCAAATACATATGTCAGCTCTTCCGGAGTGGCTTGGCAAGCCTATCCCCAAATCTTGTTCCCATTACATGTTTGTGTGTAGAATGGTAGAGTATGAAACATCTGACAAGTGACAAACAAGGGAATTGATCATAGATTATTATAAGCTACTGATTATTAAAAGTACACTTTTTATGACTCTAGTGTTAAAATAGCTGTATACGCATACCCATTCCAAGTTTTTTGGCGGCTAACATACGATCGGCTGTAAAAACGCAAAATTTACTGTGATCTGTTCTGTACGTTTGTAAACATCAAGTAAACATAAGAACAAGAATGAAGACAGACAAACAGAGAGACTTTATTTGGCAATGAATCATTGTACATGAAGTGCAAATAATGACAAGAACACATAGTTGGGAATGATAAATGCAAATTGCCGATGATAACACAAAGAGCATGTACGCTTATTTCCATTGTGGTCCTCATCAGATTGTTATTCTACACTAAGTCACACAGACAACATATGTAGGGGTTTAAGGGGAACAGAGACAATCATGAGTAATACCAGTCAGTACACATATGACACATAAACATTGTTATAGTTTTGCTAGTATTACTAAAATGTTTGTACACATAGGAATATAATATTGATACCAAAAATTTGAGCACCAACACAAAAAGAAACATTACATTAAGCAAAGGAACAACAAAATAATGTTAAGCTGTAACAAAATTGAAAATAGTATGAGTGAGTACTATATCATAGTACCATTAATGATATACTGTAAAATTCTACAGCTGTATCAACATGTATGAGTGAGTACTATATCAGAGTAGTACCATTAATGATATACTACAATATTCTACATCTGTAACAACATGTAGTTATAGTGAATGCTACACTTTAGCTAGGGTCACCTATTAATTAAATCTAACATTTAACCTGAATCTCAGGACGGAGTGGGCAATTTATATGAGCACTAGGGAGTAGTACATTATAACCTGAAGCACCAGAGGTAGGGTACAGGGGACCAGTACTCGAATGAATAGAACAACAAAGAGAACGAGGAAAAAGGTCAGATCATAACTGTTCTCGGACCCTACCTGAGACATATACCATATAACATATTATGACTGGCAAAACAAAGGTGGAAGCCAATTTGTAAACATCAATCATTGTTATACTAAACTAAACTTCTGAAGAACAAATAAAAAAAGGGGGGGGGTCAGAACAGTTATGAGTGAACGCAGATTTGGATGGTATTACTCATGGAATCAGAAGGGGACTGCAAGAGGCCACAAGGCCTACACTAAGCAGCTCCGTATCCATCACCACCTGCCATCCTCATCCATAAAGTTGTCTAATCGTTTCTTAAAACAACTGATAGTTTCAGCGCTCACTACATGGTTACTAAGTTTATTCCATCCGTCAACCACCGTATTAGTAAACCAATTCTTGCTTATTTCCTTTTTAAATCTAAATTTGTCCAGTTTATACCCACTACTGCGAGTCCTGCCCTGTTGTTTTAATATGATGACCTTGTTTGCATTGCCCTTGTTAAAGCCTTTGATCCACTTGAACACCTCTATTAGATCACATCGCACTCTACGTCTTTCCAGAGAGTGTAAGTTAAGGTGCCTAAGCCTCTCTTGGTATGTCAAATTTCTGAGTCCATGTATCATTTTGATCATTCTTCTCTATACTGATTCTAGTGAATTGATGTCCATTCTGTAGGACGCAGACCAAAACTGTACTGCATAGTCAAGGATGGGTCTAACTATCGCTAGATAGGGTTTAATAATTACCTCTGCACTTCTATTCGTTACCATCCTAGCAATGAAACCTAATCCTCTGTTAGCTTTACTCCTGGCGCTAATGCACTGTTTCCTGGTTTTAAGATCCGGACTCACTAGAACTCCCAAGTCTCTCTTCTTGCACTCAGCTTTCTCTAAAAGCATGTTATCTAAGCTGTATCTATTTTCGGGGTTGTGTAGACCTATGTTTAACACGCTACACTTAGAGATAATGAAGTCCCTTTGCCATTTCACCAACAATGTGAACAATTTGTTAAGATCATCCTGCAGAATCTCTGCATCGTCTCCTGATCTAATTAGGCATCCTATTTTAGTGTCGTCTGCAAACTTACTAACATCACTATTTATCCCGTCATCTAAGTCATTTATGTATATAATGAACAACAAGGGACCCAAAACCGAGCCCTGGGGGACCCCGCTGGTAACATTGCCCCACCTAGATTTTACTCCATTTATGGTGACCTGCTGTTTTCTGTTACTAATCCAAGCTCTAATCCATTCTAACACTTTTCCTCCTATGCCATGGGCTTTAATTTTATTTAGTAGTCTCTGGTGTGGCACCTTATCGAACGCTTTGCTAAAGTCAAGGTAAATAATATCGTAATTATCATTGTTATCTGATGCCTTATATACTTTAGTGTAAAAGGATAGAAGATTAGTCACACATGACATACCCTTGGAGAAACCATGCTGTGAATCACGAATTAAATTATGTCTTTCGATGTGTTCTCTGAGTCTATTTACTATTATTGACTCAAGCGTTTTTTCTATAACCGATGTCAAACTGATTGGGCTGTAGTTGCATATAGACGATCTGTCTCCCTTCTTCTCTACTTGATTCGCCTCCTCTTCCTCTCTTAATTTCTTTCTAAAACATCTTTTTATTACTTTCAAGATTTTCTGTCATACTCTTACCACACTTCACATCTGCTCTCCTCTTTGCCTCCTTTACCTTTTGCTTTACTTCTCTTTTCTTTTCTTTGTACCTCTCATATGACTCCCTCGTCCTATTTTGTAACCAATGTGTGAAAGCTCGCTTCTTCTCTTCTACAAAGAAGGTTGTAGAACAAAAGAAGCGAGCTTTCACAGATTGGTTACAAAATAGGATGAGGGAGTCATATGAGAGGTACAAAGAAAAGAAAAGAGAAGTAAAGCAAAAGGTAAAGGAAGCAAAGAGGAGAGCAGATGTGAAGTGGGGTAAGAGTATGACAGAAAATTTTGAAAGTAATAAAAAGATGTTTTGGAAAGAAATTAAGAGAGGAAGAGGAGACGAATCAAGTAGAGAAGAAAAGGTAAAAGGTGCAAATGAAGAGATAAAAATGGAAGAGAAGGCAGTAAGGGGAAGATGGGCAGAATATTTTAGGGAGTTGCTAAATGTGAAGGAGGATAGGGAGTAAAAGATAGTTGCAGTGGGAAATGCTAAGAAAATGAGAATGAGGAGTGAGAAGAATGGAGGAGAAATAAGGAAGGATGAAGTGAAGGCAGTTGTTAAGATGATGAGAGCAGGTAAGGCACCTGGTCTGGATGGATGACATGCAGAATGTCTAAAAAAAGGAGGTACAGTGATGGTGGACTGGCTGGTGAGGTTATTTAATGTTTGTTTAAGAGAGGGTAGAGTGCCGGAGGAGTGCCTGTATAGTTCCTCTTCACAAAGGAAAAGGGGACAAGTGTGAATGTAGTAGTTTCAGAGGGATTAGCTTGTTAAGTGTAGTTGGGAAGGCTTATGGGAGGATCTTGATTGAGAGGATTAGGAGAGGAACAGAGGGAGTAATTGGTGAGGAACAGTGTGGATTTAGGACGGGTAGAGGTTGTGTAGATCAGATCTTTGTGGTAAGACAGATATGTGAGAAAGCTATAGGAAAGGGGAAGGATGTTTTTTGGGCTTTTGTGGATCTGCAAAAGGCTTACGATAGGGTAGACAGAAAGCCACTGTGGGAGGTTATGCAGATATACGGGATAGGAGGAAAGCTTCTGGGAGCTGTCAAGATTTTTTATGAGAGTAGTAGAGCTTGTGTCAGGATTAGAAATGGAGAGAGTGAGTGGTTCGAGGTAAAGGTGGGACTTCATCAAGGATGCGTTATGTCGCCCTGGCTGTTCAGCTTATACATGGATGGGGTAGTGCGAGAGGTAAATGCAAGGGTAGTGGGCAAGGGACTGGAGATGGTTAAAGAAAATGGAGAAAAGTGGGAGGTGAGCCAGCTGTTGTTTGCAGACGACACTGCGCTTGTGGCAGGATCGGAGGAGGGACTGAGGAAGTTGGTGACAGAGTTTGGGAGAGTATGTGATAGAAGAAAGCTAAAGATAAATGTGGGTAAAAGTAAGGTGATGAGATGTACAAGGGGTGAAAGTGGCAGTAGACTGGAAGTGAGCATTAAGGGTGAAAGACTGGAGGAAGTGGGTAGTTTTAGATACTTGGGTGCAAATGTGGCAGGAAAAGGTGGAGGTAGAATGTAGATTGAGAGAAGCGAGTAAATGCCTTGGTGGGTTGAAGAGTGTAATGAGGAATAGACATTTGGGAATGGATGCCAAGAGGAGACTGTATGAAGGAGTGATTGTGCCAACAGCACTGTATGTGGCAGAAACATGGAACATAAGAGAGGAAGAGAGAAGGAGTTTGAATGTGTTTGAGATGAGGTGTCTGAGAAGTATGATGGGGGTTACTAGGCTGGATAGAGTGAGAAATGAGGAGGTGAGGAGAAGAACGGGGGTGGAAAGGGAGTTGGGAGATAGGGTTGATGAAAGAGTATTAGGATGGTTTGGACACATGGAAAGAATGAGTGAAGAAAGACTAGTAAAAGAGGTTTGGAAGATAGATGTGGAGGGAGTGAACATGAGGGGACGTCCTAGGATGAGGTGGATGGATGGGGTGAAGGGTGCTTTGGGGAAGAGGGGAATGTCTGTTGAGGAAGGACAGGAGAGGACAGAAGACAGGGGTGAATGGAGAATGGTTGTATATGGATGATGTTGTGATGCATGAGGTGGAATGGACGGGGGGATGGGGGGTGAGGTAGTATGTGTGAGCAAAATTTGACGCAGCCCGAAGGGATTTCTCCCCGTCTTCTCCTTCAATGGAGAGGGGGGGGGTCGCCGATTTAATGTAGCGGCCTTGCTGTGGATGTGCTGTGTCTTGCGACACTGCTTCTGACCCAGGGCAGTGGACAAGGTGCAGGGATGACCCGTCATCCGGGAGGTGCTAAGATAAGAGGGAGGGTGGAGGGGTGTGGAGTGTATTCAGGGATGGAATGGATGGGAATGATTTTATGCCTTTTCCTTTTTGACTACCCCCCTTGTAAGGGGGAAAAAGCCTTGGTATATGTATGTATGTGTCTCCCTTCTTAAAAACAGGAACAACGTTTGCTTGCCTCCAAGCAGTAGGCACAAAACCAATGTCTACTAATTTATTAAATATTTCAGTTAACTGGTTGCAGATGTCAAATTTACACTCCTTTAGCATTCTCGGAAAATTTTCGTCTGGACTCGGGGATTTTGTAGCTTTAAGTCTTTCAATCTGTTTGACTACTTCTACTTTACTAATGCTGATATTAGATAGTCTACTTTCTTCATCCCCTCTGAAAATCGGATCGCAGTCAGGTACTTTATCTAACCTCTCATTAGTAAACACCGATAGAAAATAATTGTTAAACTCCTCACTCATTTTTTCCTCGGATTCTATCATGACATTTTCATCGTTTTTAATTGGTCCTATTCTTTCTTTATTTTTTGTTCCATAGAGATGAAAGAAACCCTTTGGGTTAGATCTTGATTGACTAGCAACCTTAATTTCATAATTACGTTTCGCTGTACGTGTATTCTTTTTAACCAGCTGTGCCATTTTGTTATATCTTGATCTAAGGAGTGTTTCCCCATTTTTAATTTTTACGTAAAGTCCTCTTTTCATTCGGATCTCATGTTTCAATCTGTCCATCATCTATTTGGGAGTATTACTATTTTTCCGTATTGACTTCAGGGGGATAAATGTATTTTGTGCATTAATAATTAAATCAGTTAGATTGCTATACATTTCATCCAAATCGCTGACCTGTCTGTTGAGCCCTCGCCCCCAAATGACCTGACCCAAGGATATGCATATTACCCTCCATGACCTGACCTCTAGTCATGACCTGACCCCGGCCACGCACCGAGTCTCAACAATGTCCAAATCGTCCGCATGACATTTCATATTCAAATTCAAATAGGTTTTCATATTGTCAAAGTTTGCTCTCCTGAAGTCTGGTACTTGGACATTATTCGTACTTTTTCATTCTTCCCAAATAATATTAAATCTTATTTCTTGATGATTGCTAGAGCCTAGACTATCTCCCACTTTTATGTTACTCATTAGGTGTTCACTATTAGGGTCGGTAATCTTTTGTTTTAGGAAATTATCCTGTACCACATCTAGGAATTTCTTTGTTTCCTGATCTCCTATTAAAGTTTCCCAGTTAATGTTTCTATGATTAAAATCTCCCATGATCACAACGTTTTTGTACTACGACGCTCTGCGAATTTCATGAATCAGGGGATCAGTCTGCTCAATGCTGAGGTTAGGAGGTCTGTACAAGACGCTAATAATAACTTTCTTATTCTTGCCTATAATCTCTACCCAAATGGATTCCGTACAGTCCTTTTCCTTAATCAAATTGTTGATAATATAGTTTATTGAATTTTTAATGAAAAGTGCTACACCTCCCCCACTCCTGCCAACTCTATCCTTGTGAAAAAACTTATATCCTTCTTTTTCAATTTCCGGAAGGAAATTTTTATCAGCCATGTTGATCCAGGAGTCAGTAATAGCTATAATATCGAAGTTCTCTACGCATGCTTTACCTCGCAGCAAATCAATTTTGTTAATTACGCTTCTGCTATTTGTATAGTAAACTTTAAGTTTATCTTCCCTCCACCTGCTTTGGTGATTCTTTTCACAGTCCCTCTCTAAGTTGTTTCTATTGTCTAAACTATATTCCGATACTTCCCCCCTACTCCCACGTAATCTACCCGAAAAAAACAACCTGTAGGATGCCTACTTCTCGCTCAAGGGATTCAGCAAAGAGCCGAAATCCTCTGGGCGACAAGTGCACCCCGTCCCTTGTATACAGATGGTTTCTACAGTAAAAGCTGTCCCAGTTGTCGACAACTGCCCATCCATTGGCCTTACAATGTTTTGCCAGCCTGCAATTCATTGCAATAGCCCTGGAATGCCACATGCCTCCAACTCTATGCCTCGGAAGGAGTCCACATACAACAGGAACACCTCCCTTATTTCTAATCTTGTCTAGTGCATCCCAGAACCGCGCAAACTATTCCTCAATCCCTAACTTACCTATATCATTTCCCCCGGCACTTAAGCAAACTACAGGGTCCTTACCTTCCCCTACTAAACACTCTTCAATCCTATCTCTAACATCTCCTATCCCCGCGCCGGGGAAACACACCTGCGTCCTATGTTTCCTATCTTTATTGCAGAAAGCCCTGTCTAAGTACCTCACTTGACTGTCTCCTACAACCTAAATCTTACCTGTGGGCAGGGATCCAGCGTATGCCCTTCCCTTCTTCTCTTGAGTTTCATTTGCTTCTTCCTGCAGATTCGCTAGAACTTGAAACAAATACTTACAAGCGAGGACTTTTTTCCACTAATCCGCATCTTGTTTTTCGTCGTTTTCCATCCAAGCTCATAGCTAGTTTTGTCCTCCCCATTTTGGGCCTTCGAGCGGAGAACTCGATTCTCCTCTTTAAGGCACTTTACAGCATCCTCCAAGGATTCAATTCTACTAAGTAGAGATTGTACCTCATCGGCGCTGAACACGGTAACACAACCACTCGACATATCATTAACTGAAGCAGCTATCCGGATGACCTGACCTGAGTGACGACTACACACACAAACACACACACTTTAACGAATGGACGGCTTAGAAGACGTTTTGAAGAAAATTGAAGTTTTGTGGATCCCAACGCAAAGAGAAGTGCCTATTGTATTTACAGGGTGGGGGGGGGGGGAAATTGCTCATGGGGTAGTAGGAAAGAGGAAAAGGGGAGGGATTACTGAGGGAAATGGAAGGAGTAGACTTGGCCCAGGCAGACAGGCGAAAGGTAAACAAAAGGCCCCCCCGACGACGATGAAATGTCTAATAAAAATGTAAAGATTAGAAGTATAGATAAGAGCAATACAGTAGAAAGTGATGAGAATATTTTCCAGGGATTTAAAGAGGGTGGGGGGGGACACAAACCCCCCCCCGACTGACAAGACTAGAAGAGAAGGTCGATAAGATGATCGAGGACTTGGAGCGTAGGTTCGGTGATGTTAACAATATTATACGGAGAGTTGAAAAATTGGAAGAACTAGAGAAGGCGAACAAAAACTTAACTAAGGAAATTGAAGAATTAAAAAAACAGTTAAAAGAAGTAAAAGATGAGAATAAAGTCTTAAAGGAGAATAATAAGGAGAACAAGGAGGGTTGGAAAAAAATTCAAGAAAATAGCAAAGTTGCATTCACTGACATAATCAGACAGCAAATGAATGAACAAACTGAAAACTCAGTTATTAAAGTGGTGAGACAGAAGGAGAATATAGTAAGAGACTTAGCAGATAAAAAGAAATGTATAATTATATTAGGAATGGAAGAGAAACATAACCCAGATAGAACCACAAGAATCAAAGAGGAAAATGAAAAAGTAAGAAATTTACTAGAATTAGTTCAGGAAGATGAACCAGAAATAATGAAACAAATCGAAGAGAAATTCAGGCTAGGGAAATATAGTACAGACAAGACCAGACCAATTAAGATTAAATTCAGGTCACAAACTACGGCTGAGAATATCTTATCCAAAAAGGGAAACTAGCAACAAGTGAACAATATAAAAAGGTATGGATAAAAAGGGAAATGAATAAGGAGGAAAGAGAGGAAGAAAAACAGAAAAGACTTGAAGCAAAGGAAAAAAACGAGATAAGAACGGAGTCAGAAAAAGAGAGATTCTATTGGAGAGTAGTGAAGATGAAACTAAAGAAAGTCGACATACAAGAGAAAAACAAAAGGGAAACAGAGAACACAATGGAAGTGGCAGAAAACTAAGAGTGTCTTACACAAATATAGATGGATTAATAACAGGATTGAATGAGCTGAATGATTATTTGAAAGAAAAAGAACCAGACATAATGGGAATTGTAGAAACAAAATTATAAGGTCCACTACCACCCAACAGTGTAGGACATGATGCATATAATTATTGGATTAGAAACAGAGTGAAAAAGGAAGGGGGTGGAGTTATGTTCCTGACTAAGAAGGATATAAACGTGAAGTGTGTCACATATGGAAAGAATACAGTAGAGATGATAATGATCGAAGTAGAAGACAGAGATAAGAAGAACAGAAAGTTTGTGATAAATTATGTGCCCCCGAAAACAGCCTCATGGGAAGAGAGTGAACATAAAAGTATGTTAGAGGACACAAAGATAACATTAAACAAGATAATGGAAGAGGGAGGAAAAATAGTTATGATGGGCGACTTTAATTGCAAAGAAATCTGCTGGGAAGAAATGACAGTAAAGGGTGGAGACGGCTCATGGGGAAACGCTCTACTTGAGATGGTTACTGACCATACAATGACACAATGGATACAGGAGAACACTAGGTATAGAAATGAAGAAGAGCCATCGAGACTAGACCTAGTAATTACATCCGAACCTAGAATAGTGGACAAAATTGAATATAAAACACCAATAAGTAAAAGTGACCACATATTGATTGAACTGGAACTTAATGAAGAAAAATATATGAAAAGAAATGAACAATATAGAAAAGGAAGAATGATGTATGAAAAAACAAACTTTGATAAAATAAGAGAATTCTTTCAAAAGGAAAACTGGGAAGAAATATACAAAGAAGAAACAACAGTAGAAGAGAAATGGAATATTTTGACAAAAATTTACAAAAAAGGAGTGGGAAAGTATGTCCCAAGACAAAAACAAGAAAAAGAATATGTAAAATGCTGGTACAACAAAAGCTGTAGGGAGTTAAAAGACAAAAGAGACAAAGCCTGGACCAGATGGAAAAAAGACAGAAGACCTGAAAAATGGAAAATATATACCTGTTATAGAAATGAATATGTACAAATGTGCAGAGAGGAAAAGAGAAAATATGAAAAAGATATCATAGAAAAGTGTAAAGATCAACCAAAACTATTCTACAGATTTGTAAACAATAAACTGAAAAACAAACAAGACTTGGAGAAATTAAGACAGGAGGGAGTTGAATACACTGAGGAAATGGAAATGGCGGAAATTATGAACAAGCCTTTTAAATCAGTGTTTACAAGGGAGAACATACAACCTGAAGAGAACGAATGGAAAGAGAAAGTCCCCCCTATGGAAGAAATAGAAGTAACAAAGAATGAAATATTAACACGCTTGAGTAATCTTGATGTCAGAAAATCGCATGGACCAGATGAAATAGCAAACTGGATACTGAAAGAATGCAGGAATGAACTGGCAGACAAAATACATAGCATACTAAATAGTTCCTTGAAAGAAGGAAAAGTTCCAGAAGATCAGAAAAAAGCAAATATAGTACCTATATATAAAGGAGGAAATAAAGAAGAACCTACCAACTATAGACCAGTCTCTCTAACAAGTACAATAGCAAAAATTTGTGAAAGAATTGTCAAAAGTAGATGGGTAAAATATTTAGAAAAAAAACAAAGTGTTAAATCCAAGGCAATTTGGATTCAGACAAGGACGATCATGCGTCACCAATTTAATATGTTTCTATTCAAGGCTAATAGATATAATACAAGAAAGAGATGGATGGGCGGACTGTGCATTTTTAGATCTAAAGAAAGCTTTTGACAAAGTACCACATAAGAAGTTGCTTAAGAAATTAGAAACTGAAGGAGGAATACAGGGCAAACTACTAAATTGGATGGAAGACTTTTTGCAAGAAAGAAAAATGAGAGTAGTGATAAGAAACCAGCACTCAAAATGGGATGAAGTAATAAGCGGTGTTCCGCAGGGAACAGTTCTGGCCCCAATAATGTTTGCTATATATATTAATGATATGGATGAAGGAATTGAAAGCTATATGAGCTTCTTTGCAGATGATGCAAAACTACTGAAAAGAGTGAAAACTGAAGAAGATTGTGAATCACTACAGAGAGATCTAAATAAAGTACAAGAATGGAGTAGGAAGTGGGATATGGAGTTCAATACAAAAAAGTGTAGTATAATGGAATTTGGAAAAAGCAAAAACAGAATAACAGGAGCATATAAATTGGGAGAAGAAGGAATAAAAATAGTAGAAAATGAGAAGGACCTGGGAGTCCTTGTTATGAATAATATGTCACCTGAGAAACATATAAATAAGATTTTTGGAGAAACTTATAATTTAATAAGAACAATCAAAGTGGCATTTACATACCTGGATGAAGAAATGGTGAAGAAAATCCTAATCACCCTGATAAGACCAAGATTGGAATATGCAGCAACGATATGGTCACCAAGTACAAAAAAATGTATAAAAAAAACTTGAAAGAATACAAAGAGCAATTACAAAATTGGCACCAACACTCTCAAAACTATCATATGAAGAGAGACTAGAAAAACTTGAACTACAGACACTAGAGCAAAGAAGAGAGAGAGGAGATTTGATAGCTATTTACAGAATCATGAAAGGCATAAAAATTACAGACAGAGAGAATCTGATAAAATGGGATGACAGAAATACAAGAGGACACGGAAAGAAAATAAAAAAAGACAGCTATAGAAGAGATTTGAAAAAGAACAGCTTTCCTCACAGAGTAATAGACAGTTGGAACAAGTTAGATGAGAAAGTGGTGTGTGCAAAAACAATACATGAATTTAAAAATAGTTTAGATAAAATGAGATATGAAGACGGGACCCCACGAGCATAGCTTCCCTTCCCGTAAAATACAACTAGGTAAATACACACACACTTTCGTCAGATGGACGGCGAAGATTGGAGTTCTGAAGAAAAAGTAAAAATTTCGTGGATCTCAACGCAAAGGAAGTACCTTATTGTATCTACAGGGAAGGGTAAAGTTCGTGGTGTAGTGGGAAAGTGAGGAAAAAGGAGAAGGGGAGGGATTACTGAGAGAAATGGAAGGAAAGGAGGAAGGGGAGGACTTGGTCCAGGAGCCCAGGTGTCTTGTAAACAAGAAAAGGACAGATGATTTTGGTGATGGGATTAACAAAAATGTAAAGATTAGAAATATAGATAAGAGCAGCACAATAGAAGGTGCAGATAGTAATTTCCAGGGATTTAATGAGGGGGGGGGGCAGATACCAACCTCCCCCAATTAGCAAGACTAGAGGAGAAACTTGAACAAATGACCGAACATTGGGAGAGTAAGTTCGGTAACATAGCAAAGATTCCGCAGAGAGTTGAAAATTGGGAAGAATTAAAGGTGAAAAAAACTTAACTTTAGAAAAAGAAGATTTAAAAAGACAGTTAAAAGAAATAAAAGAGGAGAATAAAGAATTAAAGAGGAATAATAAAGACAATAAAGAGGCCATAGCAAAAGAAGCACAGGGTTGCAAAAAAAAACAAGAAAAAAGTAAAGTTGCATTTACTGACATAATGAAACGGCAAATGAAAGAACAAACTAAAGACTAAGTTATTAAAGTGATGAGACAGAAGAAGAATATAGTAAGAGACTTAGCAGATAAAAAGAAATGTATAATTATATTAGGAATGGAAGAGAAACATAACCTAAATAGAACCACACGAATGAATGATGAAAAAGAAAAAGTAAGCAGTTTACTAGAATTAGTTCAGGAAGATGAACCTGAAATCATGAAATAAATTAAAGTGATGTATAGACTTGGAAAGTATAGTACAGATAAGACCAGACCAATTAAGATTAAATTCTGGTCACAAACGACGGCAGAGAATACCTTAGCAAAAACAGGGAAACTAGCAGCAAGTGAACAATGAAAAAAAAGGTATGGCTAAAAAAAAAAAAATGAATAAAGAGGAAAGAGAGGAGGAAAAAATGAAAAGACATGAAGCTAAGGAAAAAAACGAGATGAGAACAGAGTCAGAAAAAGAGAAGTTCTATTGGAGAGTAGTGAATATGAAAGTAAGGAAATACGACATACTAGAGAAAAACAAAAGGGAAACAGAGAATACAATGTAAGTGGCAGAAAACTAAAAGTGTCTTACACAAATATAGATGGATAAATAACAGGATTGAATGAGCTGAATGACTATCTGAAGGAAAAAGAATAGGACATAATGGGAATTGTAGAAACGAAATTAAAAGGTCCACTACCACCCAACATTGTAGGACATGATGCATATAATTATTGGATTAGAAACAGAGAGACAAAACAAGGGGGTGGAGTTATGTTCCTGACTAAGAAGGATATAAATGTGAGGTGTGTCACATATGGAAGGAATACATTAGAGATGATTATGATCGAAGTGGAAGACAGAGATAAGAAGACCAGAAAGTTTGTGATAAATTATGTGCCTCCAAAAACAGCCTCGTGGGAAGAAAGTGAACATAAAAGTATGTTAGAAGACACAAGAATAACATTAAACAAGATAATGGAAGATGGAGGAAGAATAGTTATGATGGGCGACTTTAATTGCAAAGAAGTCTTCGGGGAAGAGATAACACTAAAGGGTGGAGACGGCTCATGGGGAAATGTTCTACTCGTGATGATTATTGAACATACAATGACACAGTGGATACAAGAGAACACAAGGTATAGAAATGAAGAAGAATCATCGATACTAGACCTAATAATCACATCTGAACCTAGAATAGTGGACAAGATTGAATATAAAACACCAATAAGTGAAAGTGACCACATATTGATTGAACTGGAACTAAATGAGGAAAAATACATGAAAAGAAATGAACAATATAGAAAAAGAAGAATGATGCATGAAAAAACAAACTTTGATAAAATAAGAGAATTCTTTCAAAAAGAAAACTGAGAAGGAATATACAAAGAAGAAACAACAGTGGAAGAAAAATGAAATATTTTGACAAAAATTTATTAAAAAAAAAAAAAAAAAAAAAGGAGTGGAAAAGTATGTCCCAAGACAAAAACAAGAAAAAGAATATGTAAAGTGCTGGTACAACAAAAGTTGTAGGGAGTTAAAAGACAAAAGAGATAAAGTTTGGACCAAATGGAAGAAAGACAGAAGACCTGAAAAATGGAAAATATATACTAGTTATAGAAATGAATATGTACAAGTGTACAGAGACGAAAAAAGAAAATATGAAAAAGATGTCATAGAAAAATGTAAAGATCAACCAAAACTATTTTACAGATTTGTAAAC
>NC_134778.1:28149279-28164279 GCF_046742065.1 Oratosquilla oratoria | reverse complement strand
AAAGACAACCGGCCGGCAACGCTGATATTGAATCAGCAAGATTCAACACAGAAGTGAGAAAAATCCTACGTAAATCAACCAGGGGAAAAAAGTTGTTAGGATTACTAGAAGAAGCTCCAAAACCCCCGTTAATGCACGGTCTTCCTAAAGTACATAAGGTAAATATCCCCATGAGGCCCATAACTTCAGGGATTGGTAGCGCTCCGCACAGACTAGCGAAATGTCTGGCAAAACCCCTTTCCAACGTCATCGGTTCCATCAGCGGGGCCCATTTAAGAAATTCTTCCGACCTGATCCAGAAACTTAAGGATCTGAATGTAAGTGATAAAAAGTTGGCAAGCTTCGATATAACAGCGTTATTCACAAAAGTTTCTATTTTTGATGCCCTAGAAGCAGTGAAGAAAGTAACAACAGATATCGATGATGATATCCTTCCAGTCCCAAGATCTGATTATATAAAACTTATTTCCATGTGTGTCAAATTTGGTTATTTTATGTTTAACAACATTGAATTTAAACAGATTAGAGGTCTCGCAATGGGGAGTCCATTATCTGCTGTCATGGCATGTTTATTCATGGAAGTATTAGAAATGGACAAATACATCAACATCATGGGAAGAGGTACCACTTGGTTAAGGTACGTGGATGACATAATCGTGGTGATGCCAAAAAGAACTAATATAGAAAATAAGTTGAGAAGACTCAACGCTGTGAATAAAGACATTCAATTCACAGTTGAACTAGAAAAAGAGTGTAATTTACCATTTTTAGACACGTTGATACACAGAGGTTCTCAACAGGTAAGTTTCTCGGTGTACAGGAAACCCACCAATAGGGACGACTTTGTCCATTATTTTTCAGCACACAGCAGACGTGTTAAAACGGGTGTTCTAATAGGTTTCTTTCTCAGAGCTTTTCGTATCTGCAGTGAAGAATTCCTAGAGGATGAACTTACTTACATCAAGAATACCTTTAGGAAGCTGAAATACCCCGGAGGTTTGATCACCAGGACAACGAGGAAAGCCAAGAAGATCTACGATGGCTCAAACGTCCGAACCCCGGGAAAGGATAAGTCTCATTTTATTTCTGTCCCTAATTCTATAAACACCATAGCTATTGATGATTATTTGTTAAAAGGTGGAATAAATATAGCAAAAATATCTTCCAATAAAATAGGAAAAATATTTAAGAAACATAATAATATGCGTAATAATCTCAGTGTCATTTACCGTATTCCATGCAACGGTTGTCCATCATCTTATTTCGGTGAGTCAGGTCGAGGGTTCAATAAACGCTTGAATGAGCACAAAAACGATCTCAGGGCTCATAGAACATCTAACTCCCTGGTTCGTCACCTGGACAAATGTGGACATCTACCTGATTGGAACAACGCAGAAATTCTACACGAGGGATTTGAGAAGAAAATGAGAAAAACTGTGGAAGCTGCACATATCGCCGCCAACAAGAACAACAACGACAGAGACGGATTTAAATGCCTCTCGAAAGCAGCAAGTGTCCTAATAATTAAATCGTTAGCCAAAGGGAAAACATGACGCTCATACCTTGGCGGGTTCCCTCTCACTACGAATATAAGAATTGTGATCCGTTTGTAATGCTGTAGTCCTCTGAAGAAGACCAAGTTGGTCGCAACGTTAGGGCAATAAACTCTATTCCTAACACATCTTCGTTTGCCCTTCCCCACCCACATTCTCTCTCATATATATATATATATATATATATATATATATATATATATATAGACATACATACATATATATATATATTTATTTATATATATATATATATATGATGTTAGCAGAGTAGGAAACACAGGAGTCTTACTCTTGAGTTTATTCCTGACTAGTTTCGCAGGTGCGCTTTATCAAAGGCGATACTAGTCAGGAATAAATTCAAGACTAAGACTCCTGTGTTTCCTACTCCTGTCAGAATGTCTAAAAAAAAAAATATATATATATATATATATATATATATATATATATATATACACACACACATGGGACCTACGAGCTCTGAGCTCTATTCCAGGAGGGAAATAGCTGTCAATCACGAGTCCAACACGTGATCCAAAGACCAAGTGAATACATATGTATATATATATATATTTATATATATGTGTGTGTATTTACCTAGTTGTATTTACCTAGTTGTATTTTACGGGAAGGGGAGCTATGCTCGTGGGGTCCCGTCTTCATATCTCATTTTATCTAAACTATTTTTAAATTCATGTATTGTTTTTGCACACACCACTTTCTCATCTAACTTGTTCCAGCTGTCTATTACTCTGTGAGGAAAGCTGTTCTTTTTCAAATCTCTTCTATAGCTGCCTTTTTTTATTTTCTTTCCGTGTCCTCTTGTATTTCTGTCATCCCATTTTATCAGATTCTCTCTATCAGTAATTTCTATGCCTTCCATGATTCTGTAAATAGCTATCAAATCTCCTCTCTCTCTTCTTTGCTCTAGTGTCTGTAGTTCAAGTTTTTCTAGTCTCTCTTCATATGATAGTTTTGAGTGTTGGTGCCAATTTTGTAATTGCTCTTTGTATTCTTTCAAGTTTTTTTATACATTTTTTTGTACTTGGTGACCATATCGTTGCTGCATATTCCAATCTTGGTCTTATCAGGGTGATTAGGATTTTCTTCACCATTTCTTCATCCAGGTATGTAAATGCAACTTTGATTGTTCTTATTAAATTAAAAGTTTCTCCAAAAATCTTATTTATATGTTTCTCAGGTGACATATTATTCATAACAAGGACTCCCAGGTCCTTCTCATTTTCTACTTTTTTTATTCCTTCTCCCAATTTATATGCTCCTGTTATTCTGTTTTTGCTTTTTCCAAATTCCATTATACTACACTTTTTTGTATTGAACTCCATCTCCCACTTCCTACTCCATTCCTGTACTTTATTTAGATCTCTCTGTAGTGATTCACAATCTTCAGTTTTCACTCTTTTCAGTAGTTTTGCATCATCTGCAAAGAAGCTCATATAGCTTTCAATTCCTTCATCCATATCATTAATATATATAGCAAACATTATTGGGGCCAGAACTGTTCCCTGCGGAATACCGCTTATTACTTCATCCCATTTTGAGTGTTTGTCTCTTATCACTACTCTCATTTTTCTTTCTTGCAAAAAGTCTTCCATCCAATTTAGTAGTTTGCCCTGTATTCCTCCTTCAGTTTCTAATTTCTTAAGCAACTTCTTATGTGGTACTTTGTCAAAAGCTTTCTTTAGGTCTAGAAATGCACAGTCCGCCCATCCATCTCTTTCTTGTATTATATCTATTAGCCTTGAATAGAAACATATTAAATTGGTGACGCATGATCGTCCTTGTCTGAATCCAAATTGCCTTGGATTTAATACTTTGTTTTTTTTTTTCTAAATATTTTACCCATCTACTCTTGATAATTTTTTCACAAATTTTTGCTATTGTACTTGTTAGAGAGACTGGCCTATAGTTGGTAGGTTCTTCTTTATTTCCTCCTTTATATATAGGTACTATATTTGCTTTTTTCCAATCTTCTGGAACTTTTCCTTCTTTCAAGGAACTGTTTAGTATTCTATGTATTTTGTCTGCCAGTTCATTCCTGCATTCTTTCAGTATCCAGTTTGCTATTTCATCTGGTCCATGCGATTTTCTGACATCAAGATTACTCAAGTGTGTTAATATTTCATTCTTTGTTACTTCTATTTCTTCCATAGGGGGGACTTTCTCTTTCCATTCGTTCTCTTCAGGTTGTATGTTCTCCCTTGTAAACACTGATTTAAAATGTTTGTTCATAATTTCCGCCATTTCCATTTCCTCAGTGTATTCAACTCCCTCTTGTCCTAATTTCTCCAAGTCTTGTTTGTTTTTCAGTTTATTGTTTACAAATCTGTAGAATAGTTTTGGTTGATCTTTACACTTTTCTATGATATCTTTTTCATATTTTCTCTTTTCCTCTCTGCACGTTTGTACATATTCATTTCTGTAACAGGTATATATTTTCCATTTTTCAGGTCTTCTGTCTTTTTTTCATCTGGTCCAGGCTTTGTCTCTTTTGTCTTATAACTCCCTACAAATTTTGTTGTACCAGCATTTTACATATTCTTTTTCTTGTTTTTGTCTTGGGACATACTTTTCCACTCCTTTTTTGTAAATTTTTGTCAAAATATTCCATTTCTCTTCTACTGTTGTTTCTTCTTTGTATATTTCTTCCCAGTTTTCCTTTTGAAAGAATTCTCTTATTTTATCAAAGTTTGTTTTTTCATACATCATTCTTCCTTTTCTATATTGTTAATTTCTTTTCATATATTTTTCTTCATTAAGTTCCAGTTCAATCAATATGTGGTCACTTTTACTTATTGGTGTTTTATATTCAATTTTGTCCACTATTCTAGGTTCAGATGTAATTACTAGGTCTAGTCTCGATGGCTCTTCTTCATTTCTATACCTAGTGTTCTCCTGTATCCATTGTGTCATTGTATGGTCAGTAACCATCTCAAGTAGAGCATTTCCCCATGAGCCGTCTCCACCCTTTACTGTCATTTCTTCCCAGCAGATTTCTTTGCAATTGAAGTCGCCCATCATAACTATTTTTCCTCCCTCTTCCATTATCTTGTTTAATGTTATCTTTGTGTCCTCTAACATACTTTTATGTTCACTCTCTTCCCATGAGGCTGTTTTCGGGGGCACATAATTTATCACAAACTTTCTGTTCTTCTTATCTCTGTCTTCTACTTCGATCATTATCATCTCTACTGTATTCTTTCCATATGTGACACACTTCACGTTTATATCCTTCTTAGTCAGGAACATAACTCCACCCCCTTTCTTTTTCACTCTGTTTCTAATCCAATAATTATATGCATCATGTCCTACACTGTTGGGTGGTAGTGGACCTTATAATTTTGTTTCTACAATTCCCATTATGTCTGGTTCTTTTTCTTTCAAATAATCATTCAGCTCATTCAATCCTGTTATTAATCCATCTATATTTGTGTAAGACACTCTTAGTTTTCTGCCACTTCCATTGTGTTCTCTGTTTCCCTTTTGTTTTTCTCTTGTATGTCGACTTTCTTTAGTTTCATCTTCACTACTCTCCAATAGAATCTCTCTTTTTCTGACTCCGTTCTTATCTCGTTTTTTTTCCTTTGCTTCAAGTCTTTTCTGTTTTTCTTCCTCTCTTTCCTCTTTATTCATTTCCCTTTTTATCCATACCTTTTTATATTGTTCACTTGTTGCTAGTTTCCCTGTTTTGGATAAGATATTCTCAGCCTTAGTTTGTGACCTGAATTTAATCTTAATTGGTCTGGTCTTATCTGTACTATACTTTCCGAGTCTGAACTTCTCTTCGATTTGTTTCATTATTTCTGGTTCATCTTCCTGAACTAATTGTAGTAAACTGCTTACTTTTTCATTTTCCTCTTTGATTCTTGTGGTTCTATCTGGGTTATGTTTCTCTTCCATTCCTAATATAATTATACATTTCTTTTTGTCTGCTAAGTCTCTTACAATATTCTCCTTCTGTCTCATCACTTTAATAACTGAGTCTTCAGTTTGTTCTTTCATTTGCTGTTTAGTTATATCAGTAAATGCAACTTTACTGTTTTCTTGGATTGTCTTCCAACCCTTAGCTTCTTTAGCTATGGCCTCTTTGTTTTCTTTATTATGCCCCTTTAATTCTTCATTCTCCTCTTGTACTTCTCTTAATTGTTTTTTTTTTCTTCTATTACATCAGTAGTTTTTGTTCGCCTTCTCTAGTTCTTCCAATTTTTCAACTCTCTCTGCAATTTTTGACATTTTACCGAAGCTAATCTCCCAATGTTCAGTCATTTGTTCAAGTTTTTCCTCCAGTTTTGCCAGTCGAGGGAGGTTGGTATCCGCCGCCCCCTCATTAAATCCTTGGAAATTATTATTCTCACCTTCCATTGTACTGCTCTTATCTATGTTTCTAATCTTTACATTTTTGTTAGTCCCATCATCGAAATCCAAATCATCGGTTCGGAGTTTGTTTACAAGCCGTCTGGCTTCTTGGACCGAGTCCTCCCCTTCCTCATTTCCTTCCATTTCCCTCAGTAATCCCTCCCCCTTCTCCTTTTTCCTCACTTTCCCACTACACCACGAGCAATTTCCCCTCCACCCTGTAAATACAATAGGTACTTCCTTTGCTTTGGGATCCACGAAAATTTCACTTTTTCTTCAGAACGTCCTCTACGCCATCCGTTCGATGAAGTGTGTATTTACCTAGTTGTATTTTACGGGAAGGGGAGCTATGCTTGTGGTGTCCCGTCTTCATATCTCATTTTATCTAAACTATTTTTTAATTCGTGTATTGTTTTTGCACACACCACTTTCTCATCTAACTTGTTCCAACTGTCTATTACTCTGAGGAAAGCTGTTCTTTTTCACATCTCTTCTATAGCTGTCTTTCTTGATTTTCTTTCCGTGTCCTCTTGTATTTCTATCATCCCATTTTATTAGATCCTCTCTATCAATAATTTCTATGCCTTTCATGATTCTGTAAATAGCTATCAAATTTCCTCTCTCTCTTCTTTACTCTAGTGTCTGTAGCTCAAGTTTTGCTAGTCTCTCTTCATATGATAGTTTTGAGAGTGTTGATGCCAATTTTGTAATTGCTCTTTGTATTCTTTCAAGTTTTTTTTTTATACATTTTTTTGTACTTGGTGACCATGTAGTAGTTTTAGTTCGGAACAACGGCAGGACAAATGAAAATCAACACAAAATATCTAATCTCTTTCTTTTGGTAATTAGCCACAAGGTGCGACACTAGAAGTGTCACATGAGAAATATAGGTGAAGCTCGGACTAAGGCCACAGCTTATTTGAGCTTATGGTTGTAGCTGGACGTGGAGCCTAACATCAGCGAGGCGGTAGCAGATGATGACGGCGAGGCTCGATAGGACAGCTAGAAGACTGGACGAGATGTAGTTTGTGCGCTGGTCGGTCTGGTCGGTACTGTTCTGCCCATCTCGGCGTAACGCCGACCTTTTAAGGGAGGCTGGAGGGAACGTGAGGAGCTTTCCAAGTTCCTGATTGGCTGACCGCTGGCTGGCAGGGACACCCTTGCGAACAACGCTTGCCAACTACAGGAACTTGGAAAGGCTAGTTCCGAAGATTTCTTTGATCAGTGTGTGACGGGTCGTAGGATGCATCACGTCACTACAACCACATCGTTGCTGCATATTCCAATCTTGGTCTTATCAGAGTGATTAGAATTTTCTTCACCATTTCTTCATCCAGGTATGTAAATGCCACTTTGATTGTTCTTATTAAATTATAAGTTTCTCCAAATATCTTATTTATATTTTTCTCAGGTGACATATTATTCATAACAATGACTCCCAGATCCTTCTCATTTTCGACTTTTTTTTTTTTTATTCCTTCTCCCAGTTTATATAATCCTGTTATTCTGTTTTTGCTTTTTCCAAATTCCATTATTAGTGTTGAACTCCATCTCCCACTTCCTACTCCATTCCCAGACTTTATTTAGATCACTCTGTAGTGACTCACATTCTTCTTCCGTGTTCACTTTTTATAATAGTTTTGCATCATCTGCAAAGAAGCTCATATAACTTTTAATTTCTTCATCCATATCATTAATATATATAGCAAACATTATTGGGGACAGAACTGTTCCTTGTGGAACACCACTTATTACGTCATCCCATTTTGAGTGTTTGTCTCTTATCACTACTCTCATTTATCTTCCTTGCAAAAAGTCTTCCATCCATTTAAGCAGTTTGCCCTGTATTCCTCCTTCAGTTTCTAATTTATTAACCCATTCAACTCCGATGACAAGATGTCTTGTCATTTGGTCAAATAAAACAAAAAATCATAAAACACCAAAATGTTTGATCAAACACCAGAAAAATATGACGTCAGTCCTCGCTTCGCTGCGAGCGAAGCGAGGACTGACGTCATATTTTTCTGGTGTTTGATCAAACATTTTGGTGTTTTATGATTTTTTGTTTTATTTGACCAAATGATAGGGCTGGGCGGGATCCGAGTACTGGACCCGAATCCACCGGATCCGACAAGGCAGGAGGGACCCGAGTACCAGATGTTGGTACTCGGATCCGCTGAGACGAGTACAAACGATTACTCAAGGATCTATTTTCCCTGTGGAGCCAAAATTCGTTATGACCACTATCTATACGAAGCATTACATTTATACCATACTTGATATTATCATTAATTAGTTACAAAGTCATATGTTGCAAATGAAATTACAATACAAAATAAACTATTATTTTCGGCTAGCGATACATGGCATACAATTTCAGTATTGCCATCGGCATCTCAAATTCTTCGGAGACTGATTGGCTGATGCGCTGTGACGTCACAGCAGAGGGTATAAATAGTGCCGCGCATGTATGCATGTATGCTGTATATTATATAGCTGTCAGTGAACAAATAAAACCAAAGGTCCTTAAAAAGTGTTTCAATTATACCACAAGGTTCACCCTAAATATGTTTTGTAACGTGCACAGTGTACAATCTTTTTTCGGTAGAGTATCACTGAACCGTAATATAACTAATGCAAACTTTTTTGTACAGCAGTAAATATGTAACAAATATAAATCTGTGTGCATAACTGACGTATTATAGTGGACAAAATACTTCAGCAGTCAGAGATAATTCAGCAGTCAGATAGAGATTCCTTGGTGTTCCTCTTGAGTGGGATTCGCCTAGTTGGTGTGGACTCGAGTAGATGTAGCTGTGGCGATTACCAATGCCAGGCGAATACCGCGCGACTGGGATCCGACAGAGGATGTCAGTCGGATCCCGCTCCCAAACGAATCCGTGGACTCGCGCTGCCAGTTCTCCGTGCTGAAGGAAGTACTCGGATCCGGATCCGAATCCCGCGGATCCGCCTGGCCAAGTACTCGGATCCGCGAATACTTAAGAACTCGGATCCTGCCCAGCCCTACCAAATGACAAGACATCTTGTCATCGGAGTTGAATGGGTTAAGCAACTTCTTATGTGGTACTTTGTCAAAAGCTTTTTTTAGGTCTAGAAATGCACAATCAGCCCATCCATCTCTTTCTTGTATTATATCTATTAGCCTTGAATAGAAACATATTAAATTGGTGACGCATGATCGTCCTTGTCTGAATCCAAATTGCCTTGGATTTAGCACGTTTTTTTTTTCTTTCTAAATACTTTACCCATCTACTTTTGATAATTCTTTCACAAATTTTTGCTATTGTACTTGTTAGAGAGACTGGTCTATAGTTGGTAGGTTCTTCTTTATTTCCTCCTTTATATATAGGTACTATATTTGCTTTTTTCCAATCTTCTGGAACTTTTCCTTTCTCTCATGGAACTGTTTATTATGCTATGTATTTTGTCTGCCAGTTCATTCCTGCATTTTTTCAAAATACAGTTTGCTATTTCATCTGGTCCATGCGATTTTCTGACATCAAGATTACTCAAGTGTTTCATTATTTCATTCCTTGTTACTTCTATTTCTTTCATAGGAGGGACTTTCTCTTTCCATTCGATCTCTCCAGGTTGTATGTTCTCCCTTGTAAACACTGATTTAAAATGCTTGTTCATGATTTCCGCCATTTCTATTTCCTCTGTGTATTCAGCTCCTCCATGTCTTAATTTGTCTAAATCTTGTTTGTTTTTCAGTTTGTTGTTTAAAAATCTGTAAAATAGTTTTGGTTGATTTTTACATTTTTCTATGACATCTTTTTCATATTTTCTCTTTTCCTCTCTGCACGCTTGTACATATTCATTTCTATAATAAGTATATATTTTCCATTTTTCAGGTCTTTTGTATTTCTTCTATTTGGTCCAAGCTTTGTCTCTTTTGTCTTTTAACTCCCTACAACTTTTGTTGTACCAACATTTTACATATTCTTTTTCTTGTTTTTGTCTTGGGACATACTTTTCCACTCCTTTTTTATCAATTTTTGTCAAAATATTCCATTTCTCCTCCACTGTTGTTTCTTCTGTGTATATCCCTTCCCAGTTTTCTTTTTGAAAGAATTCTCTTATTTTATCAAAGTTTGTGTTTTCATACATCATTCTTCCTTTTCTATATTGTTCATTTCTTTTCATGTATTTTTCTTCATTTAGTTCCAGTTCAATCAATATGTGGTCACTTTTACTTATTGATGTCTTATATTCAATCTTTTCCACAATTTTAGGTTCAGATGTAATTATTAGGTCTAGTCTCGATGGTTTTTCTTCATTTCTATACCTATTGTTCTCTTGTATCCACTGTGTCATTGTATGGTCAATAATCATCTCGAGTAGAATATTTCCCCATGAGTCGTCTCCACCCTTTACTGTCATCTCTTCCCATCAGACTTCTTTGCAATTAAAGTCGCCCATCATAACTTTTCTTCCTCCATCTTCCATGATCTTATTTGATGTTATCTTTGTGTCTTCTACCATTCTTTTATGTTCACTCTCTTCCAACGAGGCTGTTTTTGGAGGCACATAATTTATTACAAACTTTCTGCTCTTATCTCTGTCTTCCACTTCGATCATAATCATCTCTACTGTATTCTTTCCATATGTGACACACCTCACGTTTATATCCTTCTTAGTCAGGAACATAACTCCACCCCCTTGTTTTGTCTCTGTTTCTAATCCAATGATTATAATCATCATGTCCTACACTGTTGGGTGGTAGTGGACCTTTTAATTTTGTCTCTACAATTCCCATTATGTCCTATTCTTTTTCCTTCAGATAACCATTCAGTTCATTCAATCCTGTTATTAATCCATCTATATTTGTGTAAGACACTCTTAATTTTCTGCTACTTCCATTTTATTTTCTGTTTACCCTTTGTTTTTCTCCGGTATGGCCCATCTTCTCACTTTCATATTCACTACTCTCCAATAGAATTTCTCTTTTTCTGTCTCTGTTCTCTTCTCGTTTTTTCATTAGCTTCTTGTTTTTTCCATTTTTCCCTCCTCTCTTTCCTCTCTATTCATTTCTCTTTTTATCCATACCTTTTTATATTGTTCACTGTCTGCTAGTTTCCCTGTTTTTGTTAAGATATTCTCTGCCGTCGTTTGTGACCTGAATCTAATCTTAATAGGTCGGGTCTCATCTGTACTATACTTTCCGAGTCTTTACATCACTTCAATTTGTTTCATGATTTCAGGTTTATCTTCCTGAACTAATTCTAGAAAACTGCTTACTTTTTCTTTTTCCTCTTTGATCCCTGTGGTTCTATTTAGGTTATACTTCTCTTCCACTCCTAATATAATTATACATTTCTTTTTATCTGCTAAGTCTCTTACTATATTCTCCTTCTGTCTCATCACTTTAATAACTTAGTCTTCAGTTTGTTCTTTCATTTGCTGTTTCATTATGTCAGTAAATGCAACTTTACTCTTTTCTTGGATTTTTTTTCCAACCCTGTGCTTCTTTTGCTATGGCCTCTTTATTGGCTTTATTATTCCTCTTTAATTCTTTATTCTCCTCTTTTACTTCTTTTAACTGTCTTTTTAATTCTTCTATTTCATTAGTTAAGTTTTTGTTCACCTTCTCTAGTTCTTCCAATTTTTCAACTCTCTGCGGAATCTTTGCTATGTTACCGAACCTACTCTCCCAATGTTCGGTCATTTGTTCAAGTTTTCCTCTATTCCTTTTATTCGGGGGAGGTTGGTATCCTCCCCCCCCCCTCATTAAATCCCTGGAAATTATTATCTTCAACTTCCATTATGCTGCTCTTATCTATACTTCTAATCTTTACATTTTTGTTAATCCCTTCTCCAAAATCCTCAGTCATCAGCTTGTTTACAAGACGCCTGGGCTCCTGGACCAAGTCCTCCCCTTCCTCATTTCCTTAAATTTCCCTCAGTAATACCTCCCCTTCTTTTTTCTTACCTTCCCACTACACCACGAGTTTTCCCCTTCCCTGTAAATACCATATGGTACTTCCTTGACGTTGAGATCCACGTAAATTTTGTTTTTTCTTCGGAACTCCAATCTTCGCCGTCCATCCGACGAAAGTGTGTGTGTGTGTGTGTATTCACCTTCGTCTTTGGATCGCATGTTGGACTCGTGATCGACAGCTATTTCCCTCCCGGAAGAGAGCTCAGAGATCGTATGACCGATCTATGGGTAATGCTTTGACCTTACACACACACACACTTACACATACACACACACACACACACACACACACACACACACACACACACACACACACACACACACACACACACACACACACACACACAACTCCCCGCCCACGAGAGTCGGAGTAACGACCCGAAGCGCAGCGATACCGAAATAATTTCGGCCTTGGGCAGGATTCGAACCAGGTACTGCCTCAACTCCGTAATGGCAGTCCAGTACTCTATCAACCGCGCCACCGAGTCGTGTGTGTGTGTGTGTATTTACCTAGTTGTATTTACCTAGTTGTATTTTACGGGAAAGGGAGCTATGCTCGCGGATGCCCGTCTTCATATCTCATTTTATCTAAACTATTTTTTAATTCATGTATTGTTTTTGCACACACCACTTTCTCATCTAACTTGTTCCAACTGTCTATTACTCTGTGAGGAAAGGTGTTCTTTTTCAGATCTCTCCTATAGCTGTCTTTCTTGATTTTCTTTCCGTGTCCTCTTGTATTTCTATCATCCCATTTTATCAGATTCTCTCTATCAATAATTTCTATGCCTTTCATGATTCTGTAAATAGCTATCAAATCTCCTCTCTCTCTTCTTTGCTCTAGTGTCTGTAGCTCAAGTTTTGCTAGTCTCTCTTCATATGATAGTTTTGAGAGTGTTGATGCCAATTTTGTAATTGCTCTTGGCATTCTTTCAATTTTTTTTTATACATTTTTTTGTACTTGGTGACCACATCGTTGCTGCATATTCCAATCTTGGTCTTATCAGAGTGATTAGAATTTTCTTCACCATTTCTTCATCCAGGTATGTAAATGCTACTTTGATTGTTCTTATTAAATTATAAGTTTCTCCAAAAATCTTGTTTATATGTTTCTCAGGTGACATATTATTCATAACAATGACTCCCAAGTCCTTCTTATTTTCTACTTTTTTTATTACTTCTTCTCCCAATTTATATGATCCTGTTATTCTGTTTTTGCTTTATCCAAATTCCATTATACTACACTTTTTAGTGTTGAACTCCATGTCCCACTTCCTACTCCATTCCCATACTTTATTGAGATCACTCTGTAGTGACTTACAATCTTCTTCTGTGTTCACTTTTTTTAATAGTTTTGCATCATCTGCAAAGAAGCTCATATAACTTTTAATTTCTTCATCCACATAATTAATATATATAGCAAACATTATTGGGGCTAGAACTGTTCCTTGTGGAACACCGCTTATTACTTCATCCCATTTTGAGTGTTTGTCTCTTATCACTACTCTTATTTTTCTTCCTTGCAAAAAGTCTTCCATCCATTTAAGCAGTTTGCCCTGTATTCCTCCTTCAGTTTCTAATTTCTTAAGCAACTTCTTATGTGGTACTTTGTCAAAAGCTTTTTTTAGATCTAGAAATGCACAATCAGCCCATCCATCTCTTTCTTGTATTATATCTATTAACCTTGAATAGAAACATATTAAATTGGTGACGCATGATCTTCCCTCTCTGAATCCAAATTGCCTTGGATTTAGCACATTGTTTTTTTTCTAAATACTTTACCCATCTACTTTTGACAATTCTTTCATAAATTTTTGCTATTGTACTTGTTAGAGAGACTGGTCTATAGTTGGTAGGGTCTTGTTTATTTCTCCCTTTATATATAGGTACTATATTTGCTTTTTTCCAATCTTCTGGAACTTTTCCTTCTTTCATGGAACTGTTTATTATGCTATGTATTTTGTCTGCCAGTTCATTCCTGCATTCTCTCAAAATCCAGTTTGCTATTTCATCTGGTTCATGCGATTTTCTGACATCAAGATTACTCAAGTGTTTCATTATTTCATTCCTTGTTACTTCTATTTCTTTCATAGGAGGGACTTTCTCTTTCCATTCGATCTCTTCAGGTTGTATGTTCTCCCTTGTAAACACTGATTTAAAATGTTTGTTCATAATTTCCGCCATTTCTATTTCCTTTGTGTATTCAACTCCTCCTTGTCTTAGTTTTTCTAAATCTTGTTTGTTTTTCAATTTGTTGTTTACAAATCTGTAAAATAGTTTTGGCTGATCTTTATATTTTTCTATGACATCTTTTTCATATTTTCTCTTCTCCTCTCTGTACGCTTGTACATATTCATTTCTATAACAAGTATATATTTTCCATTTTTCAGGTCTTCTGTCTTCCTTCCATTTGGTCCAAACTTTATCTCTTTTGTCTTTTAACTCCCTACAACTTTTGTTGTACCAGCACTTTACATATTCTTTTTCTTGTTTTTGTCTTGGGACATACTTTTTCCACTCTTTTTTTTTTTTATAAATTTTTGTCAAAATATTCCATTTCTCTACCACTGTTGTTTCTTCTTTGTATATTCCTTCCCAGTTTTCTTGTTGAAAGAATTCTCTTATTTTATCAAAGTTTGTTTTTTCATACATCATTCTTCCTTTTCTATATTGTTAATTTCTTTTCATGTATTTTTCCTCATTTAGTTCCAGTTCAATCAATATGTGGTCACTTTTACTTATTGGTGTTTTATATTCAATCTTTTCCACTATTCTAGGTTCAGATGTGCTTATTAAGTCTAGTCTCGATGGTTCTTCCTCATTTCTATACCTAGTGTTCTCCTGTATCCACTGTGTCATTGTATGTTCAATAATCATCTCGAGTAGAACATTTCCCCATGAGCCGTCTCCACCCATTACTGTCATCTCTCCTCAGCAGACTTCTTTGCAATTAAAGTCGCCCATTATAACTATTCTTCCTCCATCTTCCATTATCTTATTTAATGTTATCCGTGTGTCCTCTAACATACTTTTATGTTCACTCTCTCCCCACGAGGCTGTTTTTGGAGGCACATAATTTATTACAAACTTTCTGCTCTTCTTATCTCTGTC
>NC_134778.1:28135985-28148779 GCF_046742065.1 Oratosquilla oratoria | reverse complement strand
CCATCATGAACTATAGATTAGCTTAAGTTGAATATGAAAAAGTCATGTCCATTTCGACCTGCGTCACAGTGAGTGTTAAAATTAATTTTAATCATGGTAAAACCACCTCGACCATCATGACTGTAGATTAGCTTAAGTTAAATAGGAAAATTGTTCATGTTCATTTCGATCTGAGGCACAGTGAGTTCGTTGAAATTAATTTTTAACATGGTTAAATTCTCGACCATCATGACCCTGTAGATTAGCTCAAGTTTGAATAGGAAAAGTCCATGTCCATTTCGACCTGAGTCAACAGTGAGCGTCGAAACTAATTTTTAAACATGGTTTAAAATTCTCGACCATCATGACTGTAGAATCTAGACTCAAGTTGAATAGGGAAAAGTCATGCCATTTCGACCTGAGTTCAGAGCGAGCGTTGAAATTAATTTTTAACATGGTTAAAATTCTTGACTATTATGGACTATAGATTAGCTTTAAGTTAAGTAGGAAAAGTCATGTCCATTTCGACCTGTGTTTTTTTTTTTTTTTTTTTTTTATTTTTTTTTTTTTTTTAAGGACAAAGGCATTTTATTTATGTTAATACCTAGCACTCTCTTTGCGTCAAACTTAAAACTGTACTATCTAAAAACTGATTTTCCTCTTCTCATTACGCTAAAATGTTTGTAGTTTATCTTTGAAACTAATTTATACTAATTTCTAAACTAACACCTAGACTCCCTACAGCCTAAAATTCTTTTTGTTGTTTTACTTGGGGGTGGAACATCAGAGTAAGTCATCTTTAAAACTCAAGCCATAGGTGAAGCTTGATAAGAGGTTGGCCTGTGGCTCAGTAGAAGGGCTGTGTGGTTAACATTGGTAATTTTTTTTTTTTTTTTTTTTTTTTTTTTTTTTTTTTTTTTTTTTTTTTTTAAAGAAAACATCGGTAAGGAGGGTGGTGCCGTGAGGCGTTTCTAGACCATTGAAAGGTCGGACCCCCGGTATGGGGCTGCCGAGGCCTTGAATGACCCTCGGGGCGCCACCCTCCGTATCATAAGACACGTCCCCTTGTCCTCCGAGAGGCCCGGGTTCTTACCACGGACGACACTAAGACGTATTGGGAACGGATTACGAGTGGAAAAGGTCAAAGTCTACGCCTAGGGCCTGACCAAGCAAGTCATAAAGGCGTTAGAGGGCGATTATTGGTCGGAGGTATGGGGCTGCCGAGAGGCCTGATGACCCTCGGGTGCACCCCCCTCCGTACCATAGGACACGTCCCCCTGTCATCCGAGAGGCCCGGATTCTTACCGCGGACGACCCGAAGACGTATGGGGAACGGATTACGATCGTATATGGTCAAAGTCTACGCCTAGGGCCTGAAGGAACAAGCGGGGCAGCGTGTGAGCACCATTGATGACCGGAGGTATGGGACTGCCGAGAGGCCTGATGACCCTGGGGGGCGCCACCCTCCGTACCATAAGACACGTCCCCCTGTCTTCCGAGAGGCCCGGGTTCTTATCACGGACGGCCTGAAGACGGGGACGGATTGCGATCGTATATGGTCAAAGTCTACGCCTAGGGCCTGATACAAACCGTGAGGCAATAGAGGACCGATGATGGTCGGAGGTATGGGGCTGCCGAGAGGCCTGATGACCCTGGGGGGCGCCACCCTCCGTACCATAAGACACGTCCCCCTGTCTTTCGAGAGGCCCGGATTCTTACCACGGACGGCCTGGAGACGGGGACGGATTGCGATCGTATATGGTCAAAGTCTACGCCTAGGGCCTGATACAAACCGTGAGGCAATATCGGTCCGATGTTGGTCGGTGGTATGGGGCTGCCGTGATGCCTGATGTCCCTGGGGGGGCGCCACCCTCCGTACCATAAGACACGCCTCCCTGTCTTCACAGAGGCCCGGTTTCTTACCACGGACGGCCTGTAGACGGGGACGGATTGCGATCGTATATGGTCAAAGCCTATGCCTAGGGCCTGATACAAACCGTGAGGCAATAGAGGACCAAAGAAGGTCGGAGGTATGGGGCTGCCGAGAGGCCTGATGACCCTGGGGGGCGCCACCCTCCGTACCATAAGACACGTCCCCCTGTCTTCCGAGAGGCCCAGGTTCTTACCACGGACGGCCTGAAGACGGGGACGGATTGCGATCGTATATGGTCAAAGTCTACGCCTAGGGCCTGATACAAACCGTGAGGCAATAGAGGACCGATGATGGTCGGAGGTATGGGGGCTGCCGAGAGGCCTGATGACCTGGGGGGCGCCACACTCCGTAACATAAGACACGTCCCCTGTCCTCCGAGAGGACCCGTGTTGTTTACCATGGACGGCTCGAAGACGGGGACGGATTGTGCTCGTATAAAATCAAAGTCAAAGAATGGGACAAACCAGCAGCCAAGCGGAAAGCGATAAAAACTAACAGACGATTAACCAGCAGGAAACGGGACCGCCTGCTCCCATGTGGGCAGCGAGTTAACCACTCCGTCCCGTTTCCGCGATCTAAGTGACGCGACGCCCGGCTCGAGCTAGCCGGCTAAGAAGGGAGGAGGAGGTGGAGTCGACAATGCGCATGCCTGCACAGAGCCGGGAATTTTTAAATTTCCGATGATTTTGGCAGAAAATTCAAACCACACTCAACCTTCGGGAAATGGCCATATGACCAGGAGTGTGGTATGGGATTATCGCTATAGCTTCGCTGTGCAGGTTTCTTTCAGCCGATAATGTGCGACGCGTTGCTTTGGGCGAAGGAAAACAGAATGTTGTGTTGTTCTCTTGGACAAGCCATTTTCGAGAACTTAGCCCCTTTGAACGGAGAATTATTAGAACTTTATAGTAGTCAGACTCCCCTTTCGGAAAGGTTTCTTTCAAATATCATTGCGTTTAACCGCCTTTTTTGCTTCACTTCCTTTGTGACACCCACAAAATTACAAGATCCCCTCTTAAAAATCTATGGTTTATAAAATTAGGGGTAACATCTATCAAAGATTGGGTTACATAAAGCCGCGTTATATGACAGAAGGGATGAAAATAGAAAACTTCAAAAAATCAGAAAACGGTATCGGTGACATGGAAATAAAGAATTGTGGGCAAGCGAAGACAAGTTTTCGTGTTGGCAAAAACAAGAGGAGTTCCTAGATTTGTATTTCTATTATGATCAGGAACAATAAATAAAATTGCTCACCCGACAAGTTACAAAGAATATAAAATCTAACCGCAAAACCGTAGAATGGTCAAAGGAAACGCAAGCTCAACGTGAAAGGGAATTAAGGGAAATAGAGAATAACAAAAATATCATAGAAGTTTTGCAGAGATTCCTTTTGGCAAATAAGAAGACAATTGGAGTTCTCTTAGCGGAATTTGAGAGTGCTAAGGAACTAATGGAGACTTATATGAAACAACAGGAAGTATACTTGGTCGCAATAACATTAAAAACAGCTGAGGGGGTGAATACTAAGGAACACAAAGGCGTTTACAATTTACCTACAGCGAAAGCTCAAGTAGGGGGTATAGTGGATTTGGACCCGTCTGTCCCTGCAAACCTACGGGTTACCATACGTTCTCCCAAAGTAGATACGAAATATGATACCTTCATTCTAGATCACACAAACTACTTTTACGATATATTTCAATATCCACTGCTAATACCTCACGGAGATAAGGGTTATACGTACCATTTGAAAAGGCAAAAGAAGGTATACGCACTGTCAGCTAAGATTCATGTACCAAAGGATGGTAAAAGATTATCACTATGTATTACGCAAACCTTTACATGAAAAAAAAAGGATGTCTTCAATTATTTGACTAAAGGACGCATGCTTTTTCAGCAATTTGTCGTAGATAATTACGTTAAAGTAGAATCAAACAGACTAAGCTTTATAGTTGACAACCAGGCATCTATACGCAGAGAAAGGTGCGACATATTAAAGGCGGACGTTACGTCGGCCAAAGAAAAGGGCCAAAGAATTATAATCCCGCCAACTTTTGTGGGCGGTCCGCGTTACATGAAACAGCGCCAGCAGGATGCATTGGCGTTCGTAACACACTACGGGAGTCCCGATTTCTTTATTACGTTTACGATGAATCCAAAATGGGAAGAGCTGCGGGCAGCCGTCGTGGAAATGAAAGGGATTCCAAATACTGGCTGCTGTGACAGACCCGATTTGGTTAGTCAGGTATTCAAGTTAAAAGTAGAGGCTTTAATGGATGATTCGACTAAAAATCACATTTTTGGCAGAGTTAAAGCATTTCTATACATCATTGAATGGCAAAAACGAGGTCTGCCTCACATTCACATTCTTTTATGAATGGAATATAGGGTAACAGCGGAATTTGTCAATGAAATCATATGTGCCGAAATTCCCGATAAAGAAAAAGAACCCAGATTGTAAGAGATTGTAACAACTTGCATGACTCATGGGCCTTGCATCGGCTTTGATGAAACTAACCTTTGTTGTAAGGAAAGGTTAAAGAAGAATGGAGTTTGTGGTAAAAACTTTCCAAAACCATGTCGGAATGATATATCATTTTTAAATAAAGGCTATCCCCAATACAGGCGTCGTGCTCCAGGAGAGGGAGGCTTCACGTTCGAACGTAAGATCAAAGGAAAGACCATTACTGTGGATAATTCCTGGGTCGTACCCTATAATCCTTATCTATGCCTAAAATACAACGCTCACATCAACGTGGAGTGTTCGAACTCCATTAAGTGCATAGCGTACCTCACAAAGTACGTAAACAAGGGGTGTGATAAGATTCTATACACCAAACATAAGGGAGGCGAGCCTGTAAACGAAGTGCGTAACTACCTCGAGTCAAGATACATAAAATGCAAACAAAGCTACTTGGAAGATCTTCAAGTTCCCAATCCATAGGAGTTTCCCACCGATTACTTCGCTCGATTTGCACTTGGAAAATGAGAATGAAATTTATTACAAGGAAACTGATTTGGAGCACAAGATCACCGAACAAGCAAATCAAGATAACCCAATTAACGGCAATTTTTCAAGCTTTGCAAAACAACGGGTTTGCTAAAACCCTGTATTACCCCGAAGTTCCAAGTCACTTTGTGTACGATAAAGACAAGCACACGTGGCGTGAGAGAATGACAAAAACTTCATCTTTGGGGCGTATGCGAGCCGTCGACACTAAGATGGTTTGAATTATTCTACCTCAGAATGCTCCTGACACACAAGAAAGGTCCTACGAGTTACACAGATGTGCGTACAGTAGACGGGGTCCTTTACGATACCTTTCGGGAAGCTGTAAGAGCGTTGGGTTTGTTACATGACGAGGAAACGTGGAAGAAAACTATAATTGAAATTATAAACCACACAAATGATCGATCGCAATTCCGTGCTACATATGCAAGTATGTTGGTGTTTCTCTGATTTGGAAGACCAATCAGATATTCAGAAAGAAACGAGGACTTATTTGCGAGCGATTTCCTAAGAAATTCGAGTTTAGAAGATTACAAATGACGAAATCTACTTGGATGCGCTCAATGACAACAGGTTTGGAACTGTGGTGGTGGTGAGATAAGCGCTTATGGATGGCCTCCTTCAAGGGGGAAAGAGAAAACCTCAAATGTAATTAGACGCGAAAAAGCTTACAATACCGATAGATTGAAAGAAGAGGTTTCATCTCAGATTGTATTACTTAACAAAGAAACAACGTGTTATTTACGATGCCGTAATGGATTGTGTAAATAAACAGGCGTTCTGGCGGTTTTTTCCTGAATGCCCCTGGCGGGACGTGGAAATCGTTTGTGTTGAACCTGTTATTGGATACTGTGCGTGCAAATAGTGAAATAGCATGAGCTGTTGCTTCCTCGGGTATTGCTGCTACAGTTTTTACACGGAGGCCGAACGGCCCATAATATGTTCAAAATTCCAATAATAGAGCACAATGAAGTGAAACCATGCAGTAGCTAAATTCGGAGCTTGCAAGGCTGATTAGGATGACTTCCCTTATAGTTTGGGACGAAGTGGTGATGGCTAACAAAAATACAATAACTGCATTGGATTATACTGCTAAAGACATAACGGGTAACAAAGATTGTTTTATGGGTGGCATTCCGTTCGTGTGTGCCGATGATTTTCGACAGATTCTGCCCGTCATCAGAGGCGGGGGTAAGAATGAGGAGTTTGAAGTATAACATCAAGAACGCGTTTTTCTGGGAGGATTTATGTAAGTACTAAGTTCGAATTAGTACAAAATGATAGATTGAAGGCTGAGGATAAAGAAAACAGGATCGACATTCGCAGAAAAATTGTTGCGGATTGGCATGGGTGAAACAGGTAGATTCAGGTTTCCAAAAAAAAAAAAAAAATGTATTTTGGTCAAAATAAGGGATGATGTAATCGAAAAGGTCTACGAAGAGCTCGAAACTAACGCCAACAGCTATCTGTATTTCCAAAAAAGAGCCATAATATGTCTTAGAAACGAAGACGTGGATTACATAAATGAGGTGATCTATGAAAGACTCAAAGGTGGTGAACATATATACAGGAGTGAGGATAAACTGATCAGAAACGAGGAAATTGAAATTCAAACTTCGATATATAACAAAATGAATTCTCCTTCTATTCAGTTACATGAGTTGAAACTAAAGGTAGGATGTGTTATCATGATAATGCGAAACATATGTCCACCTAACTTTGTAACGGTACCCGTATCATGGTTACGAATCTGGCAAAGAACATAATTGTCGGGAATATTTTAGGTGGGGTGTTCAACGGCATTCAGGTCATTATTCCAAGGATCCCTTGCATCCAACGATACACCCGTCAACTTTTCCCGAAGACAATTCCCCGTCAAAACCAAGTTTTGCTATGACAATTAATAAGTCGCAAGGGCAAACTTTTGACAAATGTGGATTATTGTTTGGATTCGACCGATTGTTTTGCCCATGGACTATTATATATTTTTAATATTTAAATTTTCATCATCATTACTATTATTATTGTTATTATTAAATATTTAAATTTTCATTTTTATTATCATTATTATTGTTACAATTACTATTAACATTTTCTTTGTTATTATTAGTGTTGTCATCATATTTACTCGTTAAACTTTATCATTATTAACCACAATGAATATGTAATGTTCATACTTGGTCACCAACTATGGTGGAGGTAGTAAGGTCCACCCCATGTATAAAATACCCACAGCCTGTTTGTACACCATTCCTTTGATAAAGCATACCTGTGAAACTAGTCAGGAATAAACTCAAGACCAAGACTCCTGTGTTCGTCATATATATATATATATATATATATATATATATATATAATATATATATATATATATATATATATATATATATATATACATATGTATATATACATATATATATATTGTGACGTAATATTAGATATTACGTCATGTATGTAATTATGTTATAGAATTGTGTTCCTTTGTATTAAATAACTATGTTCATATTTCTTGTCTATGTATGTATTGTAACAATGTAAGTAGTATCGCCCGTCCACTATATGTAATCTTGCCTACGTGCGGAGAAATGTGCGCACTCTCGTAGAACAAACAGACAAGTGAAGTAATCCTGAATAGTTCGGAGCGCACAGATTTGACAGTTACTAAATAAGTAGATTGTTCAAGCAAGTCCGAGGGTCTTAAAACTATCCAAGTTGACGTGTGTTAACTTACCTCCCCCCCCCGCCTCAACGCTCACCCACAACCTTCACCGGAAGTATCCCGCTTCCGGTCCAATGGTATATAAGCTGTGGAAATCACTCACACCTTATCATTTCTCGCATATTGTTCTCTTGATAAGACTCTCACAGGTTGGACTCATGAGACGATTCGTGTGAAGTGATCACCCCCTTTTTACCTCCATTACTTGTCTTATATACGTTTGTATTGTATCATACTTGTATTTGTAATTTATTACTTATTTTGATACATATGTTCCTGACCAATTTGTACTTGGTACCATATTGTATACGTATCTTGTACTTCGTATTTGAACGATACTTTCCTTATTCTTGTATTCGTGTAATGGTCCCATTGACCCCACTGCCCATTCTCTCTTGTGTTTATTATTGCCTGTAAATATTTTCCATATCATTAATAATTTCGTTTACTAGTTTTATCGCTAGTTTAATATTCCTTTCCTGGAATCTTCTTTGTTACTTTACTTCTAGTCTTACGAATTATCTAGGCGCTGACCAGGTAATTCAGTCCTACAGTGGCTTCTAGAAGTGAGCTGGTTCTTAAGCACTTATCCGTTATACGTAACGTCTCTTCACATAACCAGTCCGTCCGTAACAAAGTGGCGACCCTTGCCAAGGATATTTTATCAGGTATTTAACACATTCTTTTAGAGATGGATGATATAATTCAAGAATTCGTTCAAAAACCCAAGGTAAGTTTCTTAAAGAAACAAAACTAAAGACACTTTGATAGACATTGATACAAGTTTGCGAAAGAAAAAATTACTTCAGGAACTCGTTGAAAATCTGATCGAATATGAAGTCTTATCTCCAGAAGAGATTACAGCTATACAAATTCCTTCAAACAGGTTAGAAATAGAGGCACGACTAAGCGAAATTAAGATTAAGGAGATTGAATTAAAGGTCAGGAGAGTAGAAATTGAGGAGGAAGCTAAATTGGAACAAATGCAAATTGAGGCAGAATTTAAAGCTAGAGAGGAGGAAGCTAAACTGAAACAAATGAAAATTGAGGCAGAATTTAAAGCTAGAGAAGAGGAAGCTAAAGTGAAACAAGTAGCAAGAGAGGACGAAACTAATGTCAAATTGGCAGAGCTAGAATTAAAGAAGGCAGAAGTAGAAGCTAGGATTGTTGATAGACAACCCGTAGTTCAGGAAGGTCATATAGATATTTCCAAGTATGTAAAACTTTTGCCCCAGTTTTCAGAAGAAGACCCAGAAACATTCTTTCTTCAGTGGGAAAAATTGGCACGACAGTTACAAATCCCTAAAGAAAACTGGCCATTAATCATTCAAACACAATTTAAGGGTAAGGCTCAGCAAATTTATACTTCTCTTTCAGAAGCAGAAAGCGAGTATGATAATGTGAAAGATTGTATTTTAAAAGCTTATGAACTAATACCAGAGGCCTATAGACAGAAATTCCGTAATTATAGGAAGACACCTCAGTTAACATACGTAGAATATGCGGCTCAACAAGAGAGGTTATTCAATAGGTGGTGTTTGGCTAGTGAAACGGACACCTTAGATAGACTTAAACAGTTTATTTTGTTGGAGCAGTTTAAGAATACCTTAGAGACAGATCTTAGGATTTTTATAGATGATCATGTTCCCGAAACTTTAACTAAAGCTGCTGTATTGGCTGATGAGTTCACACTAAATCATAAACCTAAGTCAAGACAAATGGAATCCCAAAAGTCAGTCATATATTCCAGATTCAACAAAATGCTCTGATCCTTGGTCCCCAAAGAAACACTTTGAAAATCAGTCTAGCCCATCACATTTCAGTTACAGGTCTGATTTCAATCAATATCCTCCAAACCAACCTTGGCAAAGAATGGACAGGTTTAAGACTAATCCCCCTGTAACTTGTTCATATTGTAAAAAGGCTGGCCATCACATTTCAAATTGCAGAAAGAGACTGGCACCCTCATTCTCCAATAAGACACCAACTCTTGTAAGTAATATAAAATCAGATGATTCAAAATCCTCTATTCAGGATAAACAACCAAAGAAGCCGGTATTGTCAAGTAATGTAGAACCATCCTCATTAGATCATGATCCTTGTTTCAAACCATTTGTATCTTCAGGAACTATATCTCATAGTAGTAGTTCACAGCAACATCCTATTTCCACACTCAGAGACACAGGAGCAAAGCAAAGTCTGATTTTAAATTCTGTCTTGCAGAATCTGGGTGAGTCATATACAGGTTATGATATATTGATAGAAGTTGGAGGAATTGTAAAATGTCCATTACATAATGTTTTCTTGCGGTCTAATTTAACAACCGAATGGTTAAAGTAGCAGTAGTAGACTCTCTTCCCATAGTAGGAATATCCTTATTGTTGGCCAATGACATCGCTGGAAGCAAAGTCATTTCTCCTTTAATAACAAATAACCCTAAGTTCTCAGTAGAACATTCAGTTAACTTACAGTTGTTTCCCGCTTGTGCTGTAACCAGATCTCAGTACAAGAAATCTGAAGAGGAGACCTATAATTTAGAATCTCTATTCTCCCAAACTGACCCATCCCCTTCTTCTTCACCAGTTTCTCTATCTAGAGCAGAATTAATCAAAGAACAGAAGTCAGATCCTTCTCTTAAAAATTTGTATGAGTTTGTTTCGTCTCCAGAAGAAGTTGAAAATATGTCACGAGGTTTCTATATAGAAAACGGAGTCCTAATGCGAAAATGGAGATCATCCACCGCAACCGCTGACCAGCCATGGCAAGTAAGGAATCAAATAGTCCTCCCTCTTACTTTCAGGAATAATGTTCTAAAATTGGCTCATGATACTCCCTTAGCAGGTCACGTAGGGGTAAGGAAGACCTTGTTCAACATAACCCAACATTTCTATTGGCCCACGGTTGTCAAAGATGTTGCCCAATATTGTAGAACATGTCATACATGTCAACTTGTAGGTAAGCCCAACCAGAAAATTGTAAAAGCTCCACTCCATCCTATTCCTGTAATGGAAGAGCCATTTAGTAAAATTCTAATTGACTGTGTAGGACCTTTACCTCCTTCTAGTAAAGGAAATCAGTACATTCTCACAATCATGTGTATGAGCACTCGTTTTCCAGAAGCAATTCCTTTGAAAAATATCAAAGCTCAAACCGTAATTAGAGAAACGTTGAAATATTTCACTATGGTAGGATTTCCCAAGAACATTCAAAGTGATCAAGGAAGTAATTTTCTTTCCAACAAGTTTAGAGAAACCCTTGTAACACAAGGTATAAATCATGTAACTTCCTCCGCCTATCATCCTCAATCACAAGGTGCTCTAGAGCGCTTTCACCAAACGCTCAAGACAATGTTGAGAATCTTCTGTGCTGAGAACACTAGAAATTGGGAAGACGGACTCCCCTTTTTGCTGTTCGCCACCCGAACAACAATTCAAGAAAGCCTTGGATTCAGCCCGTCAGAATTAGTCTTCGGTCATGAAGTCCGTGGTCCCCTAAAGTTATTTCATGAACAATGGATGGAAGAAGAACTACCAGTTCCTTCTTTGAAATACGTGTCCCAGGTCACCGAAAAGTTGTTAGAAGCTTGGAAATTGGCAAGAGAGAACTTAACGAATGCTCAACGAGTAATGAAAGGTCGGTATGATAAAAATTGTAAACTTAGAACTTTCTCTCCAGGAGATCAAGTGTTACTTTATCTTCACATACCAGGAGATCCATTGCAGGCTAAATACAAAGGACCCTATGAAGTCTTGTCCAGAGCCAGTGATCTCAACTACATAATCAAAACTCCAGACAGAAGAAAGAGTTCCCGTCTCTGTCACATAAATACCTTAAAACCTTATTATTCCAGAGATCCAATTCCAGCTTGCAGCTCTACCACAATAGAATCGGAAGAGCCTCCCGATAACCTGCCTAATCCTCTTGAGATTCCCTTGGAAAACTCTCAGATACTACAAAATCTTCAGATAAAAGTAGGACACTTATCTGAGAAACAAGGTAAAGACATTCTTTCTCTCTTAAGAAGTTTTCCAAAATTATTTCTAGATTCCCCAAGATTCACTTCTTTGATAGAGCATGAAATAATTCTAGACTCGCCAAGAGCTATCAAACAAGCCCCTTATAGAGTCAATCCGAAAAAGAAGGAGTTCATAAAAGCAGAAATAAACACTCTGCTTCAACAGGGAATAATTGAACCCTCAAGTAGTCCTTGGGCATCTCCTTGCATTCTTGTCCCTAAACCTGATAATTCTTATCGCCTGTGCATTGACTACAGGAAAATCAATGCCCATACCAAGGCCGATGCTTTTCCTATCCCTAGGATAGATATCATAGACAGTCTAGGAACTGCCAAGTATGTATCCAAGCTGGATATGTTAAGGGGATACTATCAAATCCCGGTACACCCTCGCTCAAGGGAAGTTACCGCCTTCATTAAGGAAGAGGGATTGTTTCAATTCCGAGCAATGCCATTTGGGCTTAAAAATGCCCCTGCCACTTACCAAAGAATGATAAGTAGTCTTGTTGCAGGATTGCCAGGAGTAAAAACTTATCTAGATGATGTGATAATATTTAGTCAGTCCTTGGACAGAACATATTGAACACTTAAATAGTTTTCTTTTATAGAGCAGACCAAGCAAACCTTACCATCAATTTGTCCAAATGTTATTTCGGTCATACACAGGTCTCCTATTTGGGATTTAAAGTTGGAAATTCCCAAGTGTTTCCAATAGACGCCAAGATAAAAGCCATCCATGATGTACCAACACCCACTAATCGTAGAGAGATACGTCGTTTCCTTGGAATGAGTGGCTATTACCGCCGTTTTTGTCCTAATTTTTCAGATGTAGCAGAACCATTGACTGACCTGTTGAGAAAAGACCACGACTTCGTGTGGACGCCTGCCTGTGAGACAGCCTTCAAAAACCTGAAGTCCCTTCTCACTAACGCACCCGTTCTAAGGGCAGCCTATTTCCAACGACCCTTTCTTCTGCAAGTCGACGCCAACGACACCTGTATCGGTGCCCCCCTCTTGCAAGAACACAATGAAGTTCTTCACGCTATCGCCTACTACAGCAAGAAGCTGTCCCCTGCGCAGAAGAACTACTCAACAATTGAGAAGGAGACGCTCGCTTTGGTCCAGGCCCTTATCC